>NC_140210.1:20488460-20683460 GCF_951802725.1 Rutilus rutilus | reverse complement strand
CGCCTACCCTATTTACAAAACAGCATCTACCCATTAGAAATTAAGCATAAACAATATACATGTATAAACATATATATACATACACACATACATATATATACATATATATACATATGCACCTTTTTTTTTTTAACGTAATTACAAATGTTTGTTTGTTGCTTGTGTTGTTTCAATTTATGCACAACAATTATACATAAACTTATCTTAGACAATTTTTCTTAAGCATCCATATATTTGTCAAAAATTAAGATTTTAAACTGTTTTTTTAAATAATGAATGGAATTGCTCCTCTTAAGATCATCGGTGAGACCATTCCACAAGTCGACCCCTTTTACCGAAATGGTGTTCATTTTAAAGTTTGTTCCGACCATTTGTTTTTTAAACATGGTCTCTCCTCTTAGGTTATATTTCTGTTCCCCGTTTTCAAACAAACATAGTATATTTTCAGGCAATATTTTCCTAATGACTTTGAACATAAAGACAACGGTATTCAGACTGACTAGATCGGAAAATTTTATTGCTTTAAATTTGCAGAATATTGAGTTTGTCGGTTCATTATACGGTGAATGATTGACTATACTTTGGCTTTTTTTTGTAAAATAAAAATAGGTTTTGTGTTTGTGGTGTAGGCATGCCCCCATATTTCAACACAGTAAGAAATGTATGGAACAATAAGAGAACAATACAGAATATACAGAGAGGGTGTATTTAGAAAATACTTGGTTTTATGTAATATAGCTATTGTTTTGGACAGTTTTGATTGAACATGAGCGATGTGTGGTTTCCAGGATAATTTATGGTCTAATATTATTCCAAGAAATTTGTTTTCATTCACCCTTTCTAGTACCACATCATCAATCTTTAAGCTCATGCTGGTTTTAATTTGTCGATTACTGAATATAATATATTTGGTTTTACTTCGATTAAAAGATAGTTTATTTCGGTCAAACGATTGCTTGATTCTGGATAGTTCTCTGGTCACATCAGTAATTAGATGGTGAAGATTATCCCCAGATACATACAGTGTTGTGTCATCTGCGAATAAAACACATTTTAACTAATTGGATACCTTACAGATGTCATTAATATATAAAATAAACAACTTAGGACCAATCAAAGAACCCTGGGGCACCCCACAAGTTACTTTACGCATTTCTGATTGATGATCATTAAAATGTACATACTGGTATCTATTGTCAAGATAGCTTTCTAACCATGAGTAAGCCTCTCAAACCATACTGCTCTAATTTATTCATTAACAATTTATGATCTATGGTATCAAAGGCTTTTTTGAGGTCGACAAAAACACCCAAAGTAAAATACTTTTTGTCTAATGCAGATGCTATATAATCCACTAATTTAATAACTGCCATTGAAGTCGATCGACCGCTCCTGAATCCATATGGATCGTCACTTAATATCATGCATTTTTCTATGAAACTATCAAGCCTCTTCAGAAAAAGTTTTTCCAATATTTTGAAAATTGGGATAATAATTAAATTTTTATCTTTTCAATATTAAAACTCTTTAATTTCCTCAGTTAGCCTAGACATGGTAAGCCTTTTTGAATACACTGTCTGAATGCTTATCAAATGTAAATTGGGAGTCAGTCGCTGTACCCAGGTGTTTAAAAGATCCACCTGCTCAACTTCCTCTCCATTAAGTAACAAAGGCTTAAAAAGTATGCGTGTATTTATTAACCCCACAACACATTTCTTTGGTTTTGTTACAGTTGTTCTCGATTGCTTAAACACATTTCTTGAAACTATGCCTCGTATTCTCAAAACTGTAAACACAAATCCATAAGGTCTCACCCAGTTCCCCAAACATCCTATTTTCAGGTCGAAATGAAGCTCTAGACTCAAAACCATTCACTCTTGCTGAAAAACCAAACTTTGCCCTCAGACAGGACACACAAGCCCTCAAAATCACACACACTACAACATAGTCTAACACACTAGTGCAATAAATTCAAAACAACATTTCCAAAACTGGTAAGTTATGTTGCTTGTGGTTCCCCCCCCCTCACAAACCTTTTCACATGATGAACACAAAAGACACAACCAATGGATACATTGGCACATTTTTATTCATTCATGTACTACACAGTACAACACACACACACACACACACACACACACACACACACACACACACACACACACACACACACACACACACACACACACACACACACACACACACACACACACACAAAAACAATATCATTTTTTCTTTTTTTTACTCTAAAAAATGTTTTTATATTTACTTACGGCAAGATGTGTGTGACCATCATATGACAGTAAAAGAGCACACACAAACCATATTCTAATATGGAATTGTATTGGAATGGTAAAGAATGTTGGTACGTGACAGGAGGGCCTCCACTCAAGGAGACAATATGATGAACACATCTAAGAATGTTTCACGTATAGTTGAAAATACCATCATTGGCCTAGAAAGATAACATTCTAGACTATAAAGGAGAAAGGATGCCCTCCCTTCACCGTCACACTCTGTGCCACTCTGTGTGACTGTACGACTGCTGGCCTTTTCTTGCAAGAAAATACACCTCATCAAAGACTATTGGAAATGTTTGTCTTTTATTCAGTGATAGAATTTAGTTTGCCACCACACCTTCCTGAAGGTTCTCGAGGCGACGGTAAAGCGACTCAAATTTGGCCTTACTCGTAGCCCAGCCTCCCTCATAGTCATACCATTGATAAAGACATGGGCAACTAGAGTGACTTGAAGACTGCTTGTCTTCTTGCCTTTGCCCTTCGTCCTCCTCGAAAATGAAGGGATTTGTGTGTAGAGTTTTGCAGTGACAGTTAAACAAATCTGACTCATGTGTCAAAACAGGGAATAGTGTTTATAGTTTAGTGAAATGGGTGTGCTTTTTGATAAATGGCATTATGGTTTTGAAATTTTTGTTCAAAAGCCTGGTTATAGTGTTTAAGCAATCGAGAAAAACTGTAATATTAAGCTGCTAAATTATTCTTCAGTATGGTTATATACACAGTTTGAGGAGCAAGATCGTGTTCAGTTTTAACTCTGCTTCTTCCAGTTTATTTTATTTTTGTTTCTAGGGGTTGGATGGTGAGTTTTTTTTCTGTACAGTATCTTTGGGTTAGTATAAGAGGCACTTCATCCGGGTCGAAAACTCTTTCGTTCCAACATAAGAAAGCATTTCTTGCAAATATGGCCGCAGGTGCATCTTCGGAGTAGCAGGTGCTGCCGCTAGAGGTCGACAGGTAGTGGATTTTACCGATAACAATAACTAGTTTGGACCACGCTGGCCGATAACCGATTAATCAACCAATTTGTAAAATGGATACTGATTGAAAATAAACATAACATATAAAAAAGTGCTGAACTTAAAAAAAAAAAAAAAAAAAACAGGACTGTACCATGAAACCGACCGATACCATTTAAAATATATATATATTTTTAATATATTCATTATACCTTGATCATTCATGTTCATTCATAATGCATTAACTAATGTTAAGAGATACAACTTTAAAATGTTAAAATGTATTAGTAAATGTTGAAATTAACTATGAAAAATAACCTTAGTTAATGTTACAAATGAACACAAAGGCCAAAGCACTGAAATCAGACACATATGTATATTGTATGTATACTCTCACACTTTATTTGCTTCTATTTTAGAACACTTGATGATTATCTAATCAAAATGTGTTACAGTGATGATAAAAAGGAGAACTGAAATCGAATGCATTTCTGATTTATGTTTCTCTCGGGTGCATGAAGATACAGTTCGTTTTCTCATGTCACTAGCTTTAAATATATGCCACTTCGCTGGATAAAGAATGCATAAAAGTGAACAAATGGATGTAAACTAATGCAAATAGATGGTTATAAACGTCACTTGTGTGTGTTTTTGTCACCTTGTTTTAAACGCTTGAGGTAGGCTACTAATGTTTGCATCCTCTCAGCCTTAACATACTGCTGTTCTCCACCAATGCAGCATCTAGTCAACAAATTAATTACTTTATATTGATATGAAAACATGTACTGTAGTGTACTGTATAATACTGTTTTGTTGTCTATGTTTTAAATCAGTTTTTGAAGTGTCCCGCTCTGTGCAGCGCGCAGCCTCACGTGTCAAAACAAACTCCACGAGGCATCAGTGAGTTTAATTTCGCTTCTCGAGGCCAATCTTGTACTGTATAATGACAGCAGACCCTTCTCAGCTAAATCTGAAATCAACTCTGAAATGAATCAACTGCGGTTGTGCGAGCACTTGTTTGCACATGCCTGCTTGCAGTCTGTTCTTCCGACTTTATTTTGTAGTAAGTAACGAACATTCTTCAGGGAAATGTATCGGAGTAAAAGTATACATTTTATTTAGGAAATGTAGTGGAGTAATGGTGAAAGTTGACAGAAATATTTTTTGGGAGAATCTGTATTTTAATTGAGTACTGTAGAGAAGTATTATTAGTTTGGTACATTACACCACTGTTAATACTGTACAAACTGTATTTTCTATCCCCATAGGCCTACACTAACCCTAACCCTACCCATCACAGAAAGCTGAATTACATTTACATTACATTACATTTCCTATATTCTTGGTCGAGAAGATATTTCACTTGGAAATGTATGACAATAGGGAAGATGATCGCAACTTCTGTTTCATGCCAACTTTAATGGTTTTTATAAAAAGCATCACACACTTTTGTGTATTGTGCAGATGATTTATCATAGGATGCATTGATCTTCACATGTGTTACTGTTTCTGTTTTAGAATATAATGCAGCTGATTTCAGATCAATGGACAGCTGTTATTGTCAGTATAATCACAGTATAGACAAGCTGAGCAAACTTCCTTACAAATATGTGCACTCTAACAAACACACAAAACCACAGAAAGGCTAATGGAAACATTTGTGCTTGGTGACCAGTGATCAAGTAAGATGTGTGAAGTTTGACGACATGTCACAGCAGCCAATGTGAGGCGTATGCTGTAAGTGTTCTGTATATAAGAGTTGTGGTTTCCTGTTTTGACATGTTTACACGTTGCTGGCTTGAACCCACTACAATACGACAGAGAACATCACTTTGATTAAAAAAAAACTTGACCAATTGAAAGCACAACATTTCTCAAGTGAAGATGATTATCTGCATGTCTGAATCAAAATTATTTGGTGCTAAACACATCTATCATATCTATCAGACAAACAAAAGTTTTGCCCTCTCCTCATTTCTGTTTGATGAATATTTCCATTTTTGTGAACCAATCAGAGCAAAAAAACTCCATGGGGTAATCAATGATTGGTTAATACCGCTCTTACTCTTTGTACGTACACATGATAACCTAATTTAATGACAACCCCCTGTGACGTGAGACATTTTAGAAAAGATTTTCCATTGACGTGAACCAATCAGATGAGAGCTGCCGTCTGTAAGACCCTCATAGTGTCAGTTATTCACAGTCACTCACAGAGATGGAGAGGCCAAGAAATGCTTTCATCGTGTTTATGTGTAAGAAAAAAATGTTTTTGAGAAAGTTTTAGCTATTTGCAGAGTTTTTCGAATGCAAATTGTTTGGTAGTACATTTCAAATTTAAGTGCTTTATTAAGTTATTTTGCACTTTTACAGGTGTTTTGTTGTTCAGTCAGAACAGAATCTATGGAGCAGAAGTGGAGATGAAAGTCACACCAGGAGATAACATCACTCTCTACTGTGATCGCTCTGTAACTCTTGGTTTCCGCTTTGTATGGATAAGAAACTGCTCTCATGAAAATCAACCCTCTCTCGTAATAGATTTACAGAAATTTAATCTAGAGACATTTCAGCGTTTCAACTTTATCTTCAACCGCTCCAGTAATTCTCATGATCTACATATTACTAACATCAGTGCCTCTGATCTGGGACTGTATTACTGTGCAGAATTAGAGATTAAGGTATATAATGGTGACAAAGGCGGCCTCTTCTCATCTGAAGTGTACTATTTTGGACACCTAACAACTCGTCTCTCTTTTGCTGGTAAGAAAACCTTTCTGCTAGTTATTATTATTTCATTGCTTGTGTGATACTGGAGAACTTTCTCACTGAAGAAGCAAGATGAACAGGACAAAATTATATTTTTTACTGACATTCATTGATACATTTGTGTTTATTTCATATTTAGCAAGTGGCTACTTGTTCTGAACCCTTTACACCTCATGACTGTATATAAAGCCAACATTCATTGATATGTTTGTGTTTATTTTATATAGAGAAAATAACTTTGTGTTCTGGACCCTCAAACATCACCTCCACACTTCCTCTATCAGACTGTGTTCTCTGCTGGACGCTGCTGTTCAGTGTGTGTCCGGTGTGTGTTCTCCTCTCCTCTATCTGTCTGTACTGCCTCTGTCAGAGGAAAACTACAGGTATCATTCATTATTGCACACTCTTCTTTTGCATTGCCACAGTTTTAATTTAATATACAGATAAACTTTGGATAAGCAAAGCCTGCTAACAAAGACTGATAGTAATGTATAAATTGAAGTGTAACACATTATTGCATAACTAAACCATTATGTATGTGATGTTAAACAATCGACTGTAGATGCTGCGACAGATCAAAAATACCATTTGAAAAGTGGAAATACAATTGAGGTATGAACAATGCAAACATGCACGTTCATTATAGACATTTAAATATAATATATGCAAGTTTCAGAAAGCAATTTCATTTCTTTCATTCCAGGGTGAGGAGGAAGAGGTGTGTTATGCATCTTTAGACGTGATAACCAGGAGACAAAAACAACGCAAGACAAAGCGAGTGCAGTGTTCTGACTTCAGTACATATGCTCAGGTCAGAACAGAAACCGAGTAGAACTAAAATAGAACTGAGGTGCTTTCTTAAACATTCCAAATATGATAAAGGTTGCAGGTTTCATTATCATTTAACATCACATGTAATGATTCAAGGTTGAGGACTTTCTACCATTACATCTGAAAGTAAAAGATATTCCATACTTGGATCCTTGGTCCCACTTTATATTAGGCCTAAGTGTCTTTAACTACTGTGTACTAACATTTAAATTAATAATTTGATACAATGGACTTATTATTTACAGACATGTTTTAACATTATACTTATATTTAAAAAAATAGCTGCATGTAGCTGTAATTAATATCTGTAATAACTTATAGAATTACACCGTTGATCCTTCCCTGCCCCCTGAAATCTAACCATACCGTTAAACCTATCCCTAAACTTACCCGAATCCCACCTCAACAGAAGCAAACGTGTTTTTAATACAAAAATAAGACAATAAACAATTTAGCTAATTTTTTAATGTAAGTACATAATTAAAGACACTTAATATAAAAAGTGACTGGAAACTTTAACACATTTTTCACACATTGATAATTTGTTTATAACAGTAAGTTGTTACTCTTACTGTTGTTACTCTGGTCCTCATTGCAGTACAATGTTGTTTTCCTCTATTAACACAGTCTTTGTGGACACACGTAATGACCTAAATAACAGGATGTAGACGTGGGTTTCCTGTATGAAGTGGTGTTTAGTTTAAGGTACTTATATTTCTCTTAAACTCAATTATTGCAGCGTCAATTTTATAGTTAGCCTAATTAAATTTTCCCAAAACAATCCGTGGCGGATGAAGCATTCTGTGCTTGCTGAGTAGATTAGCATGTTTGCATAACGGTTAGCAACAAGTAAACAGGCAAACTATCTATCTTATTTTAAAACTATCTTATCTTATGATTTTAAAGTTAAAAGAGAAATGCCCACTTAAGTTGTTTCTCGGTAGTAAGATATATTCTTGTTTTTCCTCTTATTTTTCTTCTAACTGGTGCATGTTAGGTCTGCTTTTTTCTAAAGCTTGTAATTCTTTTGTTTTAATTAAAATCTAATTAAAATAAAAACAAAGTGAAATATTCAAAGCATCAGAGTTGCTCTTCAAAGGAGTTTTACTGAAGTGCACGGTCTGTGTCTTTTTCTGAGGAAGGGTCTAGCTTTGTTTCCAATTAAAAAGATTGCCATATTAACCACAAATGTTTCCATTAAGTTTACTGCTTGTGTGCATATGAGACGGAAGAAAGAGGTTGGTCTGTGTAAATGTTCATGTGGTGAGTTTGTGGTGACATTGGTGTTTGTACATGCAATGTCTGCAAAAGCGTGATTGACAGCGGCAGTCTTTATTTAAACTCTCTGATGGATGAGGAAGTTTCACATTTACTGCATTTCTCAGAATGAAGCACAAAGAGCTGGTTTAATTTTTTATATTTGCTTTCCTTTTTAAGTTGACAAATACATCCCACATGACCTCTCAAATGATGTTCAAATGATGCTAAATCAGTGCTATGCCATTTAAAATAAATGTATCAAAATGAATATGTTTCTTTTATATGTACATTTTGTCACTGTATATAATGGATAGTTATGTTTTATAGTATGGCAATATTTTTTTTTTACTTGTCCATGATCTGTTATTATGTCTGAAAGAGACTCATGGTGTCAGAGCCATCAGTGTGTTTAGTTTTATTAGGCCTGAGGGGGGCAGTGTGGGTTTGCTTTTTGTAAAATGTCTAAAACATTTCAAATGCTTGTTATATTCCACATTTATTTAACTAATATTTTAAAGCACATTTTGTATGTGAAGGTTATATAGCAAATAAATGTGTCATATCAATTAATGTTATGTGTCGATTGATTCAGTGTCCCTCATTGTGCTTGGCAAATCCTTAAAAATATATTAAAGATAAGTGACAAAAGAAGATATGTGGGAGGATAATATTCATTTATTATTATTGTTGTTTATGGTGTAAGTACAGTAACTGTGTGTGTGTGTGTGTGTGTGTGTGTGTGTGTGTGTGTTTCTGGCCCTATAATAAGAAATGGCAAAAGATCATGGCCACTCTCTGCGACCAGTAGGTGGCGCTCATGGAGTTTCAACAACAGTGTTTTGCTGTTCAGTCCAAAAAAATAAAAATAAAAAAAGATTCCATTCCACACTTTGCAGAAAGCAAGTCTGATAGAGAAAACTGGATTACAGAGTTATTAGAGGGCTATTGCAGTAACCCTGTTTGTAGTTGAATTAAAATGGCAAATAAGGTGTGGGTGATAATGAGATATTTAGACAAGTCCATTCAATCACTTATTTATTATAACTAAAGTGCCTCATCTGCACAAAATCTTTATTTGGAACCCCAAATCAGGGTTATTATTAACTACATTATTATTAAACTATTATTAGTTATCAATAACTAAAACTAAAACCATAAAAATATTTCCGTTCAGTAAAATAAACATTAACTGAAATGAAAAAAAAAAAAATGAAAAAAAAAAAGAACTACAGTATCCATTTATAAAGATAATAAAGATTAACAAACTATGTTGTGTTGATTGAATACAACTGTTTTGCTTTATACAACAACTCAATGAACAATCACAGCAGTGGTGTTTCATTCCTGAATGAATCAGCATTTTTGAATGAACCGTTGAGTGATCAGTCGGGAATACATTTTTCATTGCATCTTAAAATCACTTGAGGCAGTGGCTGCGTCCGAAATCATATACTTCCGTATACTTTAAAGTAGGTGAAAAACAGTATGTAACAAAAGAAGTTTGTCCAAATTCACAGTACTCATAAAATAGTGGGAAAAAAGTATCTGGATGACCTAATTCTTCCGGTGAGATTCTGAAGTGCGCATACGATGGACGCTTTACTATCCCATGAGGCCACGGGAGAGGATTTGTGAATGGCAGTGGAGTGACGTAACTGACGCTGGTAGGTCAAATTAAAATGACATCATGGGGAATATAGTATGTCAAGGTTACATCCTTACTACACACATTAAAGGGATAGTTCACCCAAAAATGAAAATTCTGTCATCATTTACTCACCCTCAAGTTGTTCCAAACCTGTATGAGTTTCTTTGTTCTGCTGAACACAAAGGAAGATATTTGGAAGAATGTTTGTAACCAAACAGATCTCGGTCCCCATTGACTTCCATAGTAGGAAAAAATATATACTATGGTAGTCAATGGGGACCGAGATCTGTTTGGTTACAAACATTCTTCCAAATATCTTCCTTTGTGTTCAGCAGAACAAAGAAACTCATACAGGTTTGGAACAACTTGAGGGTGAGTAAATGATGACAGAATTTTCATTTTTGGGTGAACTATCCCTTTAACACACTTTTTGTAGCGGTTGTGAAGTTATTCAAAATGAGAACCTAGTCAAAAGAGTATGCGATTTCAGAAAAAATGCATACTCTTGAGTAGGTACTACAGGTACTAAAGGCACACGATTTGGCAAAGGCTGCAATTATTTTATGCACAGCTTGTCAGTGAAGTACGGCTCTGTGTTCAGTAGTAAATGCTGCTCCATCTGAAAGCCAGAGGGTGCTCTCGCGCAGAAACTCCACATGTGCCCCAGTACAGAAGGCTGCTATCACACCAGTTCTAAAAAAAAACTGGTAGTGATGTTGACAACTTATCTAACTATAGCCTATTGCGAACCTGCCTTTTGTGGCAAAGGTCCTCGAACGAGTTGTTGTTGGCAAGTTACAGCAATATCTGTCCAAAAACAATTTACTGGAACTGTTCCAGTCTGGATTCAGATCTGGACACAGCACGGAGACTGCTCTTGTACTGGTCACCGATGACCTTCTTGTTTCTGCTGATATGGGTGGCTGTAACAGTTTAGTCCTGCTAGACATTAGAGCTGCTTTTAACACTAAATGTCATACCATCCTCCTTGACAGGTTGTGTGTTTTGTTAGGCATCTCTGGTGTTGTTTTTGAATGGTTTGGTTTGAATCTAACTGATTGTTTTCAGTATATTTGTTTGGGGAAAAACAAACCTGAGGCAACATTAGTTCAGCAGGGTGTCTCGCAGGGGTCAGTACTTGGACCTTCTTTCCCAGCCAACATTTGTATGTGGGGCCCATATGGGTATGAAATGGGCTGAAAAATGGGCCCCATGTAGGATTGTCAGCGGGTTCCATAATGGCCCCATGTTAATTGCCCAGATGGATTTCATGTAGGATTGCACTTGGTACTAGGTGGGGCCCAAGTGGGTAGCATGCACAAGACCCATCTCGGTCCCAGCTTAACCCGGCCGACATTTGTATATGGGGCCCATGTGGGTTTGAAATAGGCTGAAAAATGGGCTCTGTATGGGATTGACCGCGGGTTCCATAATGGCCCCATACCAACTGCCCACATGGATTTCATAAAGGATGGCACTTGGTACTAGGTGGGACTCAAGTGGGCAAAATGCACAAGACCCATCTATGTCCCAGCTTTAACCCAGTAGACATTTGTATGTGGGGCCCATGTGGGTTTGAAATGGGCTGAAAAATGGGCTCTGTATGGGATTGTCCACGGGTTTAATAATGGCCCCATGTTAATTGCCCAGATTTCATGTAGGATTGCACTTGGTACTAGGTGGGGCCCAAGTGGGCAGCATGCACAAGACCCACCTCGGTCCCAGCTTGTTCTGCATCTACAGTGAGGAAAATAAGTATTTGAACACCCTGCTATTTTGCAAGTTCTCCCACTTGGAAATCATGGAGGGGTCTGAAATTGTCACCGTAGGTGCATGTCCACTGTGAGAGAAAAAAATCCAGAAATCACAATATATGATTTTTTAACTATTTATTTGTATGATACAGCTGCAAATAAGTATTTGAACACCTGTCTATCAGCTAGAAATCTGACCCTCAAAGACCTGTTAGTCTGCCTTTAAAATGTCCACCTCCACTCCATTTATTATCCTAAATTAGATGCACCTGTTTGAGGTCGTTAGCTGCATAAAGACACCTGTCCACCCCATACAATCAGTCAGAATCCAACTACTAACATGGCCAAGACCAAAGAGCTGTCCAAAGACACTAGAGACAATATTGTACACCTCCACAAGGCTGGAAAGGGCTACGGGGAAATTGCCAAGCAGCTTGGTGAAAAAAGGTCCACTGTTGGAGCAATCATTAGAAAATGGAAGAAGCTAAACATGACTGTCAGTCTCCCTCGGACTGGGGCTCCATGCAAGATCTCACCTCGTGGGGTCTCAATGATCCTAAGAAAGGTGAGAAATCAGCCCAGAACTACACGGGAGGAGCTGGTCAATGACCTGAAAAGAGCTGGGACCACCGTTTCCAAGGTTACTGTTGGTAATACACTAAGACGTCATGGTTTGAAATCATGCACGGAAGGTTCCCCTGCTTAAACCAGCACATGTAAAGGCCCGTCTTAAGTTTGCCAATGACCATTTGGATGATCCAGAGTAGAGGTCGACCGATATGGTTTTTTTCAGGCCGATGCCGATGCCGATCTTTTGAAATCCGGGTCGGCCGATGGCCGATAAATGCTGCCGATTTATTTTGGCCGATTATGTGCTTGTTTTTAACCTCTATTTGAAAGATAAAATGTAACACAAATAATTACTTAAGATAGACAAAATTTCTCAACAAAAACATTTATTGAACACTTTACCAATCTGCACTTGTACAAAAGACAAAAAGAACTTGAGATATGTTTGGTAATTGTACCTGAATGAATTGAAAATTAATTTGCTACTAATTTCAGATTAATATATTTGGTTTCCTTAACATTTTAATTAACAGTAACTTAAACACTTTGCAGTTTGAATGATGTCCTGATAAACAAAATGACGGAGTATGTTTTTTTGTTTCCACTGTTCGATCGCGCCCGCGCCTCACACACACACACACACACGCGTGCGCGTTTGCACACAAATATTAGTAAACACTTTGCGACTTTAAACACACGCGACTTTTCGATCTCGATCGCGCCCGTGCGCTCTCTCTCTCTCTCTCTCTCTCTCTTTCTCACACACACACAACATATTCCAGCATTGCAATCTTTACATCGCAGCCGGAGCTAAAGCGGAGCTACAGATTAGGCGTCCCTAAAGAACTCGCGTATCTAACAGTAGTTCCGCATTACTTTGCACGCGACTTTTATTTATTTTTATAGCGTGTATTCTCCGTGGAAATTTATACACCGAACCGTGACGCCTGTACCGTTTCGGTTCAATACGAATACATGTACCGTTCCACCCCTAGTCTACAGTGAAATACAGTCACACATTACACTACTGTTTGGCCAGCATTTTAACCGTGTTTAATCCAGCTAACGTTACTAGCTAACGGAATGCTAAAGTTAACTGCTGACTAGTGTCAAGTGCAGCGAAGCGATGTTTCTGTTATTCTAACGTCCGTTTTCAGAGCATCCAAGAGAAGCACAGACATAACAGTTGCACTGATATGAAGCACAGAAATGCGCGTTGATATTCGGTCCGGTAAATAACGGTCGTTAAGGCACCAGCGCCGTATTAGCTCCGGGTCTGTCTGTAGCTACCCAACCCTAGCGACAACGACGCTAGCAAAGCAAAGCCAGTCCTTCACTAGCATATAGTTGGTCTCTTTTTTTATTACTTATTTCTCTGCATTGAGTGACAACCCTCTCAAATATAAGACACACAAACAGAACAAATAAAAGTCTCAGATTCACTGTCTGTAAATTCTTGCTTACTTATTGTGACATGATAGCAACCCTTCTGCTGTGCTAATGCAACCTCAACTACGCTATCAATTTCAAAGTAGCCGAACGTCATGTCGCCTATTCATGTTTTTTCTCTAAGTTGGCAGTAACGTATCAAAAGTTTTTAATTAAATATAAAAGAGTGTTCTCCAAGGAACTTAGCTCCTTCCTTAAGCACTGGATGAGGTCTGCTCACTCTGCTGGAGAATGACTCTAGGCACAGCGTGCGTCGAACGCGTGTTCCACAATAACAACACTAGGCTGCCCACAGATGCGCCTGCCTAATAATCGGCTTGATACACTTGGATATTGGCCGATGCTGATTATGTTAAAAATGCAAAAAATCGGCCGATTAATCGGCCGGCCGATGAATCGGTCGACCTCTAATCCAGAGGAGTCATGGGAGAAAGTCATGTGGTCAGATGAGACCAAAATAGAACTTTTTGGTCATAATTCCACTAAACGTGTTTGGAGGAAGAAGAATGATGAGTACCATCCCAAGAACACCATCCCTACTGTGAAGCATGGGGGGGGGGGGGGTTCTGCACATGGGACAGGGCGACTGCACTGTATTAAGGAGAGGATGACCGGGGCCATGTATTGCGAGATTTTGGGGAATAACCTCCTTCCCTCAGTTAGAGCATTGAAGATGGGTCGAGGCTGGGTCTTCCAACATGACAATGACCCGAAGCACACAGCCAGGATAACCAAGGAGTGGCTCTGTAAGAAGCATATCAAGGTTCTGGTGTGGCCTAGCCAGTCTCCAGACCTAAACCCAATAGAGAATCTTTGGAGGGAGCTCAAACTCTGTGTTTCTCAGCGACAGCCCAGAAACCTGACTGATCTAGAGAAGATCTGTGTGGAGGAGTGGGCCAAAATCCCTCCTGCAGTGTGTGCAAACCTGGTGAAAAACTACAGGAAACGTTTGACCTCTGTAATTGCAAATAAAGGCTACTGTACCAAATATTAACATTGATTTTCTCAGGTGTTCAAATACTTATTTGCAGCTGTATCATACAAATAAATAGTTAAAAAATCATACATTGTGATTTCTGGATTTGTTTTTTTAGACTATATCTCTCACAGTGGACATGCACCTACGATGACATTTTCAGACCCCTCCATGATTTCTAAGTGGGAGAACTTGCAAAATAGCAGGGTGTTCAAATACTTATTTTCCTCACTGTATATGTTGCTGTTTGGTGACATTATTAGAAAGTACGGTCTGGGGATTCATTGTTATGCTGATGACACGCAGATCTGTGTTAGCACACTCCCGGATCCTAATCTCGCAATTACAGCTCTTACCGCATGTCTGGAAGAAATAAAGGTATGGATGTAGGGCTGCACGATATTGGAAAAAAAATTACATTGCGATATTTTTCCCCCAACGATATATATCGCGATATTGCGAGCCATCAATCCAGGCTAAAGTCAATAATTACCATTCCATGTTATTAATAATTTCACTAATAAGCAAGCTTCATTACAAGTAACAAAAAGGCCACTTAATATTTTATTCCAGAAACATATTTCTCTCAGAATTCGGTGAACGTTCTACACAGGACCTAACGTTCTTCGGGTTCTAGGACCTGAAAATGTATGTTTTCTGTGCTGATTCAGTGACGCGTTCATGTAAACGCCACCTAGACCCAGCAAAAGTAATGATTCATAATATGTAAAATATTACAATGAGACATTTTAATTGTTTATTAATAAACAAGTGTTTTCTGTAAAGCTGAAGTTGACAATATACTGACTCGCGATCTTCGCAGCAGTGATCGGGAGAAATGCACTTTTCATACAGATTAAATATAGCTATATATTTTTTTTTAATGGTTCTGTTTAAAAGTAGAGATTTCTGTAGATAATAGATATATTTCTTTTTTTTCTTTTTTTTTTAGGTGTGTGAGGCGAGTAGGCTACCTTTTACGATGAGTTTCGGTTCATGGATGATAGCTTAATCTCCGGTTAAGGCGCTGGCTGCTATTTTTAATTATTATTAATCATTATTAAATCCAGGAAATTGGATAATGAAATACTGATTAAAATTAAGATACAATTAATACAAAACGAAATTCGTTTTAAAGAAAGGCTTTGTGCTTTCTGTTTGAGGTTTCTGTGAAAGTTTTAAAGCAGTCTTTTAGTGCCGCTTTCATAACGGTCGCGTCCGTAATGTCACGTAACATTGTTTTTTCCTCATAAATGCGAACACGAAAAATAAACGAATGTTTAAAAAAGACAACCATCCACAACTTTATAACACTCCAGCAAAGTAGCCTACCTCTTTTTGGTCAACATCCTCCTTTTTGTAGACGAAATAGGCTAGTCCCAAATAGCTGATTTTGACTTTTTTTGCGGCAGATCCTCTTCGTCGCGCATTTTTGAATGTTGGCTGTGAGCGCGGTGAGCTGCGGCACAGCGAACCAATCACTGTGCAGGCACGCAGAACGCGAATGTCACCCCAGCAAAAAGCCATACAACAAACTCGTGTTTACTGTGTGCTACCGTTCTCTTATGGGTACTACTAACGTTACCCTTCACATCGCATGTTCCGGCGATGTGACTATCGCTCATTCGCACATCGCGATGTCGATGTTAAAACAGAATATCGTTCAGCCCTATATGGATGCATGACAATCATCTTAAACTTAACGAATCAAAAACGGAACTGGTACTTGCTGGACTGGTATGCCGGCAGCTTTGCACAAACATAACTGTCTAAATCTGTTCACTGATTCTGAGTTATTGGCTCCAGCATCACAGGTGCGAAATCTAGGTGTTATCTTTGATTTGCATTTGTCATTGATGCCCATATCAAAATGGTTTCAAAAATGTCATTTAAAAAATATTGGCAGAATTCGACCTTCTTTGTCGCTGCTAGATGTGGAAAGGCTTATCCATGCATTTATTACGTCAAGACTAGATTATTGTAATGCTCTTTACTCGGGTCTCCCTGATAAGCATATTAAGAAATTGCAGTTTATTCAAAACTCGACCGCACGTGTATTGACACACACAACTGTTCGGCAGCATATTTCCCCTGTTCTTTATGAACTTCAATGGCTTCCAGTATCGGGACGTATTGATTTTAGAATCTTGATTTTAACATATAAAGCCATTCATGGGATAGAGCCGGAATACCTCTGTAATCTAGTTGCTCCTTACATTCCAATTCGTTCTCTCCGCTCTTCCGACTCTTCTACTCTTCAGCAGCCCACATTTAAATTGAAGTCGATGGCTGGTCGTTCTTTCTCTGTTACAGCTGAGTCTAAACTTCCTCTGGTGATTAAAAATTCCCCAACACTGGACTATTTTAAGAAGTCTCTATAGACCTGTCTTTTTAAAAATGCTTATTGTATCTGAAATGTATGCCTACTATCATCAACTTCTGTTAACATTAACTTTTTTTTTTATATTGGTTTTGTATATTGTTCTTGTAGCGCTTTGGGTTGGAGAAAAGCACAATATAAATAAAATGTATCATCATCATCATCATTCACAAATCCTCTCCCATGGCCTCATGGGATAGTAAAGTGCCTATCATATACACACTTCAGAATCTCGCAGGAAGTAGTTGGCTATCGTTTTTTTTTTTTTTTTTTTACACATACTCTTTTGTGAGTACTGTGAATTCAGACATACTTATTTTGTCGATCTTTAGGTTCTGAGCAGAGTGCAGAGATACTCACAGAGAATTTTATTAAGGTATCTATATTGTTTCAGTAATTAGTTTTAAGCTTTGCCTTGGCAAAGACAATATTTTAGATTGTTTCATGTGCATCTCCAATTCATTTCAGGGGGATCCAGAGAAACATCAGTGTGAGACGAGTAAAACTGGAAAGATCTGCCTCCACACTGAAGTCTCTTATAGACTGCTGACATCTTCATATCCCTATGCCAAGATGTGATTCTATTTGCTCAGTTTAAACAACTTACTGAAATCTTGCTGCTTTCTATTGCTTTCTATATATATATAAAATTCTTCTCATTGAAACACTCTCAGCTGTTGCTATAGGGCCTGTAGCTGCTTATGGCATTCTTTTTTTGTACATTCTTTTCGTAATTACATATTTTTTGCATTAATCACAATAAAGTTGCCACAATATCACCCTGTTTGGACTCAGTTGCACCTTTTCCCGCCACTAGTTTGTCATGATAGTTTCTAATGTGATTTGTCATCACTGTCAGCTGTGCCATTGTTAATCACCTCATTTGTCTGTGCGTTTAGTCCTGTGTTTTCAGTTCACCCTTGTCTAGTCTCGTTTACGTATGGTTGTTGTTCTTCGAGTGAAAATTACCCTGTGGATATTATTAAATACTGTTTGAACCTTTATCTTCATGCCTTGATATGCAGCATAACTGTTACAAAAGTATAGTTCATGCTAGGGCTGCACGATATTGGAAAAAAATTACATTGCGATATTTTTTTTCCCAACGATATATATCGCGATATTGCGAGCCATCAATCCAGGCTAAAGTCAATAATTACCATTCCATGTTATTAATAATTTCACTAATAAGCAAGCTTCATTAGCCTACAAGTAAAAAAAAGGCCACTTAATATTTTATTCCAGAAACATATTTCTCTCAGAATTCGGTGAACATTCTTCACAGGACCTAACGTTCTTCAGGTTCTAGGACCCGAAAAACTATGTTTTCTGTGCTGATTCAGTGACGCGTTCATGTAAACGGCACCTATAACCAGCAAAAGTAATGATTAATAATATGTAAAATATTGCGATGTGAAATTTTAATTGTTTATTAATAAACAAGTGTTTTCTGTAAAGATTAACTTGACAATACTGACTCGCGATCTTCGCAGCAGTGATCGGGAGAAATGCACTTTTCATACAGATTAGGCTATTATTATTATTTTTTTAATGGTTCTGTTTAAAAGTAGAGATTTCTGTAGATAATAGTAATATTTCTATTTTATTATTATTATTATCATTATTATTATTAGGTGTGTGAGGCGAGTAGGCTACCTTTTATGCTGAGTTGCGGTTCATGGATGATAGCTTATAATCTCCAGTTCAGTCGCTGGCTGCCAGGAAATTGGATAATGAAATAGCCTACTGATTAAAATTAAGATAGCCTACAATTAATACGAAACGAAATTCGTTTTAAAGAAAGGCTTTGTGCTTTCTGTTTGAGGTATCTGTGAAAGTTTTAAAGCAGTCTTTTACTGCCGCTTTCATAACGGTCGCGTCCTTAATAACATTGTTTTTTCCTCATAAATGCGAACACGAAAAATAAACGACTTAAAAAAAAAAAAAAACATCCACAACTTTATAACACTCCAGCAAAGTAGCCTACCTCTTTTTGGTCAACATCCTCCTTTTTGTAGACGAAATAGGCTAGTCCCAAATCGCTGATTTTGACTTTTTTGCGGCGGATCCTCTTCGTAGCGCATTTTTAGCTATAGGATTGCCAGTGAATGTTGGCTGTGAGCGGTGAGCTGCGGCACAGCGAACCAATCACTGTGCAGGCACGCGGAACGCGTATGTCACCCCAGCAAAAAGCCATACAACAATCTCGTGTTTACTGTGTGCTACTAACGTTACCCTTCACATCGCATGTTCCGGCGATGTGACTATCGCTCATTCGCACATCGCGATGTCGATGTTAAAACAGAATATCGTTCAGCCCTAGTTCATGCCTTCATATAAGCACATGGCACATTTTTTGTTAGACCAGTGTTATGATTTACACTATTTAGCCTATTAATATCAAAGTAAAAAATGCTTCTAAACCCCTATTTGATCCAATGCTACTTTAACGGGCTTACATTTTATTTTCTTGATAATATTAACATTAATTATTTTCAGCTAAATGAATAAATGTAAATGTAAATGTAGTTAGTCTAAAAGTAAACGCATACAGTTTTGTGTCTTCTATTTTTATCAGTAGATCATATGAAAATTTATTTCAAAATACATTTCAGGGGTAAATTGTAAAATAAAGTTCAGTCAGTATAAAAAGCACAAGTTTGTCAAATGTTTACACAGAATTGTCTAATACGCTTATGTTATGAGAGTGTCTGTGAATATGAATAAATCTTAAAAAAAAAAAAATATAGGAAATGATGAACACTCAATGGCTCTATCTAGTGGCTAATAGCTCAAACTGGTCTTTTTTTTTTTTATTCACATGTTTTCTTTTTTCTTTTTATTGAATTGCTAAGAACATACAAAATCAATGCCAGGGGTAAATACAATTGCGAGTACAGCTACAGATTATATAGTCAGGAGAATATTATGCAAATGACACAGTGAGACAGTTTTAAGAGCTTTGGAATTGCTGGATGTACTGAGGATGTCCAGGTAGGATTTAAGTTCCTTATAGAAAATAAAAAAGTAGGGCTTAGAATCCTGAAATTTACATTTGTGTAAAAAAAAAAAATAATTCGCTAGAAAAATAAATAGGTTTATCAAAAAAATATTGGTCCTTTACATCTTTATCAAAGTTGTGCTGACCAAATAAAACATCTTTGTATAACAAAGAAAAACTCTGTGATGAAAATGTGCGAACAAAGATACAAAAATCCTTCCAGAACAGACTTGTATATGTGCATTCCCAAAAGAGATGAGAAATGGATTCGTGTTCAGCACCACAAAAAGAACATAAAGTGTCAATATCAGGAAACATCTTTTTTAAGTAAAGCTTCACAGGATAAAAAAGATGATTTGTAAGACACATCCTTAACCTTATTGGTTATTAAATATTTAGATGACAAAGTCCACACTTTCTTCCATGGAATATTGACAAACTGGCCATTCCAGTACGACACAATGTATGGGAGAGAAACAATCTCATTTTGAAATAGCTGTCTAATTTTTCTGTTCCGACTACAAGAGTTAGATAAAAAACAAATATTTCCAATCGTTGTATCAAAAGGATGAGCAACTGATAAAGAAATCTGGGATCTAGCTGAATCTCTGAGAAGAGTTATTGCATAAGGGAATGGCATCCATTACAATAGCAAACTCTCGTGGAGAGACAGGTTTATTGTACTTGTTCAAAAACTCTGAATATGAATACAGGTATCCATCAGTATTGATTAATTGAGAAACCAAAATAAAATTATTCTTAACCCAGTTTGGGATATACAACGACTTATTTTCATAAATAATATCACAATTATTCCAAATAAAGTACCGGTGAGGACTAAAATTGTGTTTATAAATTAGGTGCCAGGCCAAAAGCGCTTGTTTATGAAAATTTGACAATTTAAGGGGCAATTTGGTGATGTTGTAATTACATAACAATAGGAAAGGGAGACCACCCACCTTAGAGAAAACAAGTCTAGGAAGAGTATTCCAGAATGAATCAGGGTTAAGTACTGTTTTAACCAATTTATCTTGAAAGTATTATTTAAAGAAGTAAAATCTAGAAAGTTTAGACCACCACATTCATAATTATTAATAACTACAGACATTTTAATATAATGCCTCTTAAGCTTCCACAGAAAATCAAATAGCATTCTATCAATATCTGCACATGCAGCTTTATCCACATATAAGGAGAGAGCAGGGTAAGTCATTCTTGAGATACCCTCAGCTTTAGCAATAACCCAGCCAGCAATGACATGTGGGGCCCAGATGAGGGCTTCATGGGCGGCAAATGTGGGCCCCATTATGGGCTTGCACCCGGGATCCACATTGGGGCAAGCCGTGGAAGCCCAGACGTACTAAAAGTGGGACCTGTAAGGGTACTGCATGGGTCTTAATTGGGCAATTCATGTCAGACCCATTTGGGCCCCACCTGCCCAAATGGGTCTAAAGTGGGCTTGCACCCGGGATCCAACCATGGCTACCCAGATGGGCTTTAAATGGGCTCTGTAAGAGTCTTATATGGGTCCTAACTGGGCAATTCATGCCAGACCCATTGGGGCCCCACCTACCCAAAGGGGTTTAAAGTGGGTTTGCACCCGGGATCCAACCATGGCTACCCAGATGGGCTTTAAATGGGCTCTGTAAGAGTCTTATATGGGTCCTAACTGGGCAATTCATGCCAGACCCATTGGGGCCCCACCTACCCAAAGGGGTTTAAAGTGGGTTTGCACCCAGGATCCAGCCGTGGATGCCCAGATGGGCTTTAAAAGGGATCTATAAGGGTGTTATGTGGGATCTTAACCGGGCAATTCATGACAGACCCATTTGGGCCCCACCTGCTTAAAGGGCGTTTAAAATGGGCTTGCACCCGGGATCCACACGGGGGCCAGCCGTGGATGCCCAGATGGGTTTTAAGTGGGACCTGTAAGGGTCTTATGTGGGTCTTAACTGGGTAATTCATGTCAGACCCATTTGGGCCCCACCTGCCTAAAGGGGTTTAAAATGGGCTTGCACCAGGATTCAACCGTGAATGCCCCTATGGGCTTAAAGTGGGCTCTGTAAGGATCTTATGTGGGTCCTAACTGGGCAATTCATGCAAGGCCTATCTAAGCCCAACCATGCCAAGTGGTTTAAGGAAACAATCTAAGAAAAACGAAAAATGAGGAATGAATATAAGTCCAAGATAAATACAAGACACTTGACGCTTTGAACTGCAAGAAATATATTGTTAAATTGAACAACAAAAATGATCTTTAAAAAACAATTTAAATGTCACAATGTAACAGGTACCATAGCAACGGCACCGTGGATAACAGATTAATTCCTGTAAAACAGGAGAGAAACGAGGAGACAGTGTTATCAGTTTCGAGCTCTCTGCAGTAATTTATTTTCTGAATTTTCTTCAGCAATCACATCTCTATTGTTAAGTATCATTGTATGTTTCACATATTATATGTTCAGTGTCTTTTTAACATTACAATGAATTTTCAGTGTCCATGTCAATGCAAAATCCATATTAAAATAAACCTCTTTCCACCAAATGCATGTTCACTTACTCTTCATGCTTGTATTTTATACTATTTATCAAAATGAAATGTAAAGACTGTGGTAATATTCACCAGCTTTTTTTTAGATACTTAGAATCTTCCATTCACAGTATTTTATCAGTATCATGTTAATACAGTACTGCAAAATCATGCTCAGAACTCATAAAGTGATTAAAGTGTAACTTTTAACCTCGTTTTAAACTGTAAACATTTTTGTATAAACTCATTGAGCAAAAAAACATTTCCAACAGATGGTGGGAAACTGACATACAGTGAGCTAAACATATCTGTTAACATTACAAGCTCAAAACAAACAATATCTTCATGTACATATATATACACGGGGAAAGTGTGTGTTGAGCTGACTTGATCTCTAGTAATGTCTCTCGACCGTTACTCTGTAGGACTTTGCCCTCTCGTTTCAACTCATTTCAAACTAAATCAAAAACAGACCCTAACGAAACTCATTTCACTAAAAACAGTTCACTCATATCTCACATACATTTCAGCATAGATAAATGCTACTTCTGAGGTGTTTTTATACAATTACCCACCTGTAAAACAGGAGAGAAACGAGGAGACAGTGTTATCAGTTTCGAGCTCTTTGCAGTAATGAGAAACCCGCGCAACTCACGCAGCTACAGTAACTCGTCACTCTACACTGCCCCTACTGGCCTGGAGCAAACACTACACAATTCACTTTAAGTCAGGAAAATTCACATTAAAAATAAAACAATTGGGATACTTGTTTAAAAAAAAAAAATACAATCACTTGTTTCAAATAAAAGACAATAATTGTGAATATTCTTAAAACACAAATACAACACTTTTGTGGTCGTCACAACAACATACCGGTAAACAAATCAAAAATATATTTTACTTTAAAAAAAATCTCTGAAAAAAAACATCTCTCCAAAAAATACATTAAAGGGATAGTTCACTTTGAAATTAAATTTTGGTATGTTTTAGCTTACCTGAAGGGCATCCAAGATGTAGGTGTCTTTTTTTCCGCAGTAGTTTCAATTTTGATATTTTTAGGTCAAACCGTTCTTGTCTGTCAGTCATATAATGCAGGTCTATGGTCACTGTCTCAAAGAGCATGCACAAGTCCAAATTAAAACAATTCTCCATCGTCCAAATGAAACAATTCCCCATCGTAAGTACACTTTGATGGCCTAAGACACGAAACGAGCGGTTTGTGTGAGAAAACGAACCGTATTTATATAGTTTTTGCCTCTTGAACAAAGCCGCGTCCAACTGATCTGACGGCGCGGGCGGGTATAGATATATACACTGATGTCGCCTTGGCTAATGAACTGCAATAGCGAAGGCGACATCTAGTGCTAGTGTTTCTATACCCGCATGCGGGCGGATATAGATATAGAAACACTACGATGGGGAATTGTTTTATTTGGACGATGGGGAATTGTTTTAATTTGGACTTGTGCATGCTGTTTTGAGACAGTGACCGCAGACCTGCATTATATGACTGACAGACAAGAACGGTTTGACCTAAAATATCAAAATTGAAACTACTGAGGAAAAAAAGACACCTACATCTTGGATGCCCTTCAGGTAAGCTAAAACATACCAAAATTTAATTTCAAAGTGAACTATCCCTTTAATACAAAATTATTACATCGAACAACAAACATAATCTTTAAAAAACAATTTAAATGTCACAACATACTGGTAAATAAATCAAAAATATATTTTTATATATATTATCCCAGTTCAAACCCATACCCACTTGGCCCATAAAAATTCTATGCAGGACCCATATGTGCATTCCCAGTTCAAACCCATGCCCACTTGGCCCATAAATATGCCATTCAAGACCCATATATTTGTTCCCAGATCAAACCCATGCCCACTTGGCCCATAAATATGTCATGCAAGACCCATATATGTGTTCCCAGTTCAAACCCATGCCCACTTGGCCCATAAAAATTCTATGCAGGACCCATATGTGCATTCCCAGTTCAAACCCATGCCCACTTGGCCCATAAATATGCCATTCAAGACCCATATATGTGTTCCCAGATCAAAACCATGCCCACTTGGCCCATAAATATGTCATGCAAGACCCATATATGTGTTCCCAGTTCAAACCCATGCCCACTTGGCCCATAAAAATTCTTGCAGGACCCATATGTGCATTCCCAGTTCAAACCCATGCCCACTTGGCCCATAAATATGTCATGCAAGACCCATATATGTGTTCCCAGTTCAAACCCATGCCCACTTGGCCCATGCCTGTCCCTTATGGGACCCATGTAATCAGCTCATATGGGCTTCCTATGTGGGACTCGTACTACAAAACCTACATGGGACCCGCTGATTTCACCCAGCCAAAGCCCATGCCCACACAGTACCCATGGAACCCGTAGTTAACCCATCTGGGCCCCACGTGTCATTGCTGGCTGGGAAGAGTTCGTCCTCTCAGAGATAAATCTCTCTGTAACCATGAATTGAATTTCCTTTTAGCTTTCCCAACAACTGGGTCAAAGTTCAGTCTGCATCTGACTTTATCATCCTTACATATGGATATACCCAGACAGGTCACCTGTGACTTAACTGGGATACAGTAAAGAGAGATAGAAGGACAGGTTTTAATAGCTAACAACTCACATTTATTAAGATTTAAGTTTAACCCGGAAGCTTTAGAGAAAAATGTAATGTGTTGGATTGCAACCGGAATCTGTAATTTGTCTTTTAAGAACAGGGTAGTGTCGTCAGCTAGCTGACTAATAAGTATATGTTTGTTAGCAATAGTAATACCGTGCAGAGGAGTACTCAGAAGAAAGGAGGAAAGAAGTTGTGCAGCCACAAGAAATAAATAAGGGGATACAGGGCAGCCCTGACAAACTCCTCTTGACAATTGAAATCTAGGCGAGGTACCTGATTTAAGGCTGATGGAACAGTTGGCTTATTATAAAGAGTTCTTATAAACTTGCAGAATGGATCACCAAACCCAAGCTTTTGGAGAGCTAGAAAAATAAACTCGTGTTCAAGAGAGTCAAAAGCTTTGTAAAAATCTATACAAAAAGAATAAGACTGTCATCATCAACTAATTCGCTATAAATCTAGAACAAGTCGGATATTGTTTGCTATATGTCTTTTTGGCATAAATCCTGATTGAGTCTCATCAATAACTGAACTCAGAACACACTTAAGTCTTTTGGCCAAAGCCCAAGCTAATATTTTATAATTGTTATTAAGAAGACAGATAGGTCGCCAATTATCTATCAATGTTGTATCTTTTTTAGGTTTAGGTATCAGAGTTAACCCTCTACTGCACAGTGTTGCCATATGGCAACATACCCTTTCTTTGGACATTTCTTGAAATTTGAAAATAAACATGAGCTCTGTTTGGTCTTAAATTCATGGTAGAACCTGGTGGTAACCAATGATATGCTTTGATGACATCACATGACACTACACACCCTTGCACTGTCATTCTTTTCACACACTTTTGATGACTCCAGTTGCTGAAGAAGTGCTCATGAATATGTGAAGATTTTCCTAAATTTTTTCATATTTCTTCAGAATTTAAAATTACATCAAGCATCTAGGATAAGTTCTAATCTTTTTTCAATCATTGTCACATTGTTTTGATACTACTATTACCTTTTTATTCAATAAAATAGGTATGTTGCTATATGACAACATTGTGCGGTAATGGAACAATATTTTGCCCATGCTAATGCAGAGTAGCTTTGTATGAATGACAATGTATGGATGCACTGATATAGTTGGATGGTTGTATTCTACTCATATTTATATATATTTGTATATATTTATAAAGTAAAGTAAAAGTAAAGTATAAAAGTAAATTATATATATACGCTTATTTTGTTTAGAAAATGAAGCCGTCAGTGTTCTATGGTAAGGCTTAGAGGAGGGCTGAAAAGTACAGGCTACAAGTGGTTATACCATCTCATGAAAGTGAGGATGAGCTAGGGATCAGTGACGAGGAGTATGAGAGGCAGGCAGAATTACGCCTAGTAGACTCAATATGTAGTAGACTAAATGTTGTTGAAATAATCGTTTCACATTGAGTAGTTTCACTTGAACTGTTCTTATGAGTTTGCGTCAGATGTTTTGTAAATGTTGTTGAAATAATACTTTGCAAATTAGTTTCATATTTTGTACACAAAGCTCTTGAAAACATTTTAAATAATAAAAACTATTTCATTTCTATAAAAGACAGGTCTGTAATCATCTATGAATTTCATGTCATTTTGGGAGAAAACACATCAGGCTGTTCCATTGTTGCACAATGTTGCCATATGGCAATGCACCCAAAAGTACCCCCCCCCCCCCCCCCCCCCCCAAAAAAATACAGTATATATATATATATATATATATATATATATATGTTAATTTGAGTCTATTTTATATATAAAAAAACACTGTAACATTTTTTTCCATGATTGCATAATAATGCGTGCAGTAGAGGGTTAAAAGCCATTGAGTTAAGCTAGAAGGCAAAGTTTCTGACAAAATATTCTCCAAAAACATCTTTAGCAGGAATGGTGCCAATTCTTCAGCAAAGCTTTTATAAAACTCGGCCGTTAGGCCATCGATTCCAGGAGATTTGTTATTTTTAAGGCCCTCAATCCCCTCAATTACTTCAGTGATAGTTATAGTTTTATCACAGGCAAGCTGCTCATCTTTAGATATTGATTTAACCTCCTTTAATGACTGAAAGGGATGGCTGAGTCCTTACAGTAATTAGATTTATATAGTTTTGAATAGAAGTTACTACAAAAAGAGGCAATATCCTTATAATTATCTGTCAAAATACCATTGATTTGCAGAGAACTAATAGAAAGATTCCTAGAGTTGTGTTTTTCCATTCTAAAAATTTGGCAAAACAGAGAAGGAATGAAGAGGAGAAGGTCATATCAAAGATCATAACACTTCAGAGCAAAATTCAGGTAAGCTTATCGGAAACTGATCTAACAGAACTTACAGAGCTCCAATCTAAATTAGCCAATATTTATAAATACAAAGCTGAAGGCTCTTATGTTCGTTCAAGGAGGAAATGGCTAGAACAAGGTGACCAGAGCTCTGCTTTTTTTTTTTTTCAGAAGAAGCTTTCACCCAGTAATATCGAATCAGAAAGGAAATTCTTTTTTTCAATTCATCATGCTTAAATAGAGATGAATTCATTTTCCAATTAGAGGCTCTAGAATTTATATTTGAGTGTCCTGTGGATAGAGGAGTAGAAAGAAGAATAGTGTGGTGATCCGTTAAGGGAGAGGGAAGAATACTAACCGAAACATTATAATCTTTGAAAGAGTATATGGTACAAGCCAATAATCTAAACGAGAAAGTCTTGAGCGATTCTTGTATAAGATTTAGTATTTGGAAACTTCTCCCTCCAAATATCAACTAAATCCAACTTCTCCATGAACATTTTAAATTTTAAATTAGGAGAAGTAGACTGCCTAGGAGGAAATCTATCAAGATTATTATCAGGAGTGATATTAAAATCTCCACCAATACAAATTACAGCATCAGGAAATGTATTAAACCATAATAAAATGTTGTCTCCTATCTCATCAAGTAACAAGTCATTTTCTCTAGAGGTATTATACCCATAAATGTTTACCAATAAAACAAATATATTATTAATACAAATTACCAAAATAAAAAAGTGTCCCATAGGATCTATATAACTCTGTAACACTGAACCTGCGAAATGGTTTTTCACTATCATAACACCAGCAGAATGTTCTGAACCATGAGCCATCCAAACCTCATTGCCCCATTGGTTTTTCCAAAAAGAAATGTCATTGGAAACAGAGTGAGACTCCTGGAAAAAAACAAAAGTCAGTTTTAAAAGACTTAGCATACAAAAACAACGCTTTGCGCTTTACATTGTCACGCAACCCCCTGGCATTGAGAGAAACAATTGAAATAGACATTCAAAAGAACAGAACAAGAGATAATAGAACAAAAATACCAGTAGAAGAACCCTCAAGGGAAAAAAAGTGCATCGGTAGCTGACTAACAGTGTCGGGTAAATCCAATCTTCGGCATGAACTCAGTAAATCAAGTTAGTGAGCTTTCTTAAAATGAAATATTACACCCACTAAAAATAAACTGGTTTACCATGCTTAAGGTGGATAAATTTCAGATCCATCAACAAAGGCACGACCTCCAATGAAGTGAGCTTTCTTTCCCTCCTTTCGAGCCTTATCTACAGCAGGCCGAAGCAGCCGTCTTCTTTCTTTATCAGTCGCGATGAGATCCTCAGTGAAGCGAAGCTGATTGGCATGAAGAAACTCCGACGTCCTCGCTGCCTTCCACACACCGTCTCTCGTAACTTGCGAAGAAAATTGAATGATGATCGATCGCGGTCGTGAACTATTCTGGAGCCTCCTTCCAATGAGGTGAACTGTATCGATTTTGTCTGCTATAGCTTCTTCCCTCTTAAATCCTCTCTTTCCTTCTCAGTAACACCGTGTAAACGTCGATTCCAGCGACGGGAGTATCTTTCCAAGTCAGTGAGACGTTGTTCACAGAATCCCATCTTCTTCTCTTCAGTGTTCAATCTTTTCTCAACGTGACTGACTTGGCCTTTGATGTCGTTTAGTTCAGCACATACGAAGTCCACTGTTTTTTTTTAAACCTTCAATTTTTAGGGCATTTTCACTGACCATTTTCTCTATGGTGTCAGAGCGAGTGTTAATCAAATTAGAGAGCGTCGAAACAACAGAGGAGATATCATCATCTGCCTTGCCCTTGTTGGATGGAGGTTTAGCTGGGCTATCTGGAAGTGGTGTTCTGGCCCCAGGCAGAGTTTCTTCCACAGACACATAGTTGTGAAAGTCCATCTTGCCAGATTGCCGCGAAACACGCAACATATCTTTCCTTTTGTCAGCGGTCGACTTCATATTTCTAATATCAGAGAAAGCAGAAAGATAGATGTGGGTGATTTTGCATAAAAGTAACTTTAAGGAGTGATATTTATGCCGTTATTAAAGTTTGTCAGCAGAGCTCGGCGAAAGTTAAGTTAGCAGGATGCCATCTTGGACTCCCCCCCGTCATTCACATGGTAGCCTGTCTGTCACCCCAGACTAGTCCCAGCTCAAACTGGTCTTGTCCTCCTTATAATAGCAGAGAATGACATCAAAAGCACTTACCCATAAACCATTTGATCAGGACCAAATCTTGATAAGGGCACAGAAGTCAGGAAATGCTTTTATGAGAGATAGACTGTAATAAAATGAATCACATGTGTGCTCAAATTTGTTTTCCCCCTCATAATTGAATGTAACTATTCATGCAAAGATTCATGATGAGACAACACTCAATATTATTTAAGATAAAACAATACTGAATTAAGACGTTTATACTTGAATAGTGTTGAATAGTCATTGGTCTTCAGTGGCAGGGCAGAGACATCATTTGCTTGAGCAGATTGAGACGGGAATATACTGTAGACGTTGCATGCAAGTCTTGTAGGCCTTTTACAAAATGCAACAGTGGCGTTTTGATGCCACAGGATGTAGGAAGTGGTTTTCGTGTGTGAATTCAGTGCTATAATTTTAGCGCGTAATTTGACGCATAATTTTCTTTTATCAAATCCAGACAAGACAGAGGTACCACTTACTGGTTCAAAAAAACGCCCACAAAACCTCTCACAATACAACTTTAACATAGTAGGATGTCCTGTTACTTTATCCTCTACAGTAAAAGACCTGGGTGTTATACTAGATTGCAACCTGTCTTTTGAAAATCATATTTCATATGTTACAAAAACAGCCTTTTTCCACCTTAGAAACATTGCTAAGCTACGTAATATGCTATCAGTTTCTGATGCAGAAAAGTTAGTTCATGCATTCATGACCTCGAGACTAGATTACTGTAATGCTTTATTAGCCGGTTGTCCTGCATCCTCAATTAACAAGCTACAGTTAGTCCAAAATGCAGCCGCTAGAGTTCTTACTAGATCAAGAAAATATGATCATATAACACCGATTTTAACATCACTACATTGGTTACCTATAAAGTCCCGTATTAATTACAAGGTATTGCTACTGACTTATAAAGCCCTAAACGGCTTAGCTCCAGTCTATTTAACGGATCTTCTATCGCCCTATAATCCATCGCGCTCTTTAAGATCACTAAATTCGAGGCTTTTGGTCATACCTAAGATATCCAGATCCACCAAAGGAGGGAGAGCATTTTCACATTTAGCTCCAAAACTCTGGAATAGCCTTCCTGATACTGTTTGTTGCTCAGACTCGCTCTCCCAGTTTAAAACTAGATTAAAGACGCATCTCTTCAGCCAGGCATTCATATAATATTTTTAATCTTACAGTTAAATCCTGTCTCTAGTTCATAAACGCCAGAGGAGAACTGGCCCCCGACTGAGCCTGGGTTCTCCCAAGGTTTTTTTTCTCCATTAGGTCACCTGATGGAGTTTTTTCGGTTCCTTGCAACTGTTGCCTTTGGCTTGCTCAGTTGGGGATATTTTGGGGATATTTAATTTTATCAATCAATAAATTCCACTAGAAACAAACCTTGTTGTATTATTTTAATTTAATACTGTGAAGCTGCTTTGATACAATATGTATTGTGAAAAGCGCTATACAAATATACTTGACTTGACTTGACTATTTAAGTTGTTGTGGAGAGTCAAAAGAAAAAGAGAGTGTAAAGTGAAAATCTTAATGCATATAACAAACATTAATAACGAGCAATACATTTTTACAGAATTTACTTATCTTTAATGTTAGTAAAGAATATATTTTTTTTTTTAACATTTATGTTAGTTCACAGTGCATAATGTTAATGTTAACAGATTTAACTTTTTACCATGAAAATATTTAAGTAAATGTTGAGATTAACATTAAAGATTTGTAAATGCTGTACAAGTATTGTTAATATAAAGTATTTTTGACTCTTTTGTGTTGAGATACGATGACAAATTCCTCCAAACCTGGCGACAAGGTGAAGGGACACATCACTCAAAAAAAAATGAAACAGGTAAGATTTATGTAATAGTACACAGAAAAACGCCCATGTTAAATTAACACTGCTCAGTGTTCATATGTGTGCACACTACAGAGTTAAAGCAGTGTTGAAGTTAATGAGATAATTAACTGATGATTGAGCATTAATTATGAACACCTGCTGTTAACAAGCAGAATCACTGAAGGAAAGAGAAACACAAGAACTACAACTGACTTCAGCCACAGCCTTAGATGAAATCAACTGAAGAGAAAAGAAGACATTAAATCTGTGAAGATCTCAGCAGAGGAGGATTAAACAACATTATTACCAGCTTCACTTATTACTAACCAGACTTTATTTCATTTCCGTTTGAATGAAATCAATAGTTGTATTTTAAAGTCACCATGATGGTGGTTAGCGTTTGCTTTAGTTGGGCTCTTGACCATTGACTCTTTAATATAACATTTTCTCTGGCTGCTATAATTATGTGTTTATAAAACACGTTTGTTGCAGCAAAAAAGCCAAGAGAAAAAGAGATCAGGTGATGTTGGCTGTTTATTGATGATGATGACGACAAAGTCATCATCATGTAATTGCCTCATTCGCTGATCTTGTTCAGTATCTAATGCTTTTTAATATTGTTTTATTCATAACAGAAGCCATTTGATTTTACAGCATGAAATCTAACAGTGTTATTTATCAAACAATATGCTTATTTTTTTTTTTTTTTTTATAGTTAGTGCACAAAAACCTTTCATCTATGGCATTACTTAGACTCACACAGACATCAAGAAACAGCATATGAATCTCAACAATGGTGACAAAAGATACAAAAAATCCTGATGCATAATTTATTAATGCCGCAATGCATGCTGGGAGATATGGGTGAGTTTTGATTGGTGGTACCCAGCATGCACTGCAGTATGAAGCATTTCATTGATTGTCACCATTGTTGAGAGTCATACACTGATTCTTGATGTCTGTGTGAGTCTAAGTAATGCCATAGATGAAAGGTTTTTGTAATGTAGAAAAAGAGAAAGTTTAATGCACTAAATGTTTTTAAAATTCTTTATTATTTGATTAACTGTTGGATCTAATGCTGTCCGGTCACACAGCTACTATAATAAATAAAACAAAATCACATAACCCCAATAATCAAAGCATTAGACACTGAAAAAGATAAGTGATTCAGGCCACAATATGATGATTACACCTTCATCAATAAACAGCCAACATCACCTGATAAAAATGTTATGTTGAATTTACTTAATTTTATTTCGTCAAGGGGTTGCACGAAATAAATTTATCTAAATCCAGATATATTTTTTTAAGTTGAGTGTACTTATATTTTGTAAATTGGTTGTACTTATATTTTATAAGTAATTTCAGATTAATAATATTCATAATTTTAGCTAAACTATTTTAAGTTGAATTTACTAAATTTTTTCAAGAATCAGCCTGTGAATCTCAACAATGGTGACAATTATAAAGCATGTTGCAGTGCATTCTGGGTGCCACCAATCAAAACTCATTCATGGCTCCCATCATGCATTGCTGCATGAATAAATAATGAGCTTATGTTCAGAGGTGATCGGTTTCAGGTCAAATGATTGTGAAATAATGATTATGTTAAAACACAACCAACACCATCAGATCACGTTTTCTATTTGTTCAGCTGGCTGTTATAACTCAGGTACAGCAGCCAAACAAAATCTAATGTTAACGGTTTCAGGGTAAAGAGCCCAACTAAAACACACACTGATCCCCATGATGGTAACTTAAAATTACGGTTGTAACATTACAGTTTTCTCCTTCAGTGATTCTGCTTGTTAACATCATGGTGTCTTCAATGTTGGCAATACAAAATAAAGAGTTCTTAATTCATCTTTGACGTCTGTCTGTTATTCAGATATTTTTGTTTAAAAATTGTTAAATGGTTAACTTTTAAGGAATTAATTTTATTAATTATTACTCAATTCTAATGTGTTAAATTTAATTAATAACATTGCTTGTAATCTGCACAATTTTATTGAGTAGATATAGCGTATTCATTTTACAGTGTATATGGAAATTAAATTAAACTTATTTTTTTCTAATTACTTTTAATTGAATGAAATTAACTTGTTTTAAACAAGAGCAGTGAATTTGAAAATTAATAATAACAAATAAGTAGGATTAAATAACACATTATAATCAGTAAAATTAACCAGATAAAAACATGTAACATTTACAAGGGGTCAGAATCATTTTTTTCAGTGTGATCTCTTTTTCTCTTGGCTTTTTTGCTGCAACAAACGTGTTTTATAAACACATAATTATAGCAGCCAGAGAAAATGTTATATTAAAGAGTCAATGGTCAAGAGCCCAACTAAAGCAAACGCTAACCACCATCATGGTGACTTTAAAATACAACTATTGATTTCATTCAAACGGAAATGAAATAAAGTCTGGTTAGTAATAAGTGAAGCTGGTAATAATGTTGTTTAATCCTCCTCTGCTGAGATCTTCACAGATTTAATGTCTTCTTTTCTCTTCAGTTGATTTCATCTAAGGCTGTGGCTGAAGTCAGTTGTAGTTCTTGTGTTTCTCTTTCCTTCAGTGATTCTGCTTGTTAACAGCAGGTGTTCATAATTAATGCTCAATCATCAGTTAATTATCTCATTAACTTCAACACTGCTTTAACTCTGTAGTGTGCACACATATGAACACTGAGCAGTGTTAATTTAACATGGGCGTTTTTCTGTGTACTATTACATAAATCTTACCTGTTTCATTTACATACGACTGACAAATATAAATCACATTCAGTTTATTAATACAATTACATAAATCGGTAACACTTTAGAATACTGTATCTTACTTACTGCATAACTAATAAGTAATTATTGAAGAACTAATAGGTAATTATTCATTAACTACTTCTTCACTACTGTTAACTACTAAGGAAGATGTGTTAACTAATCAGTATGTAATATATTTTTATGATTGTGTTAAGTAATAGTTAGTTAATCAATAAATAATGAATTCTGTCATAACTCTTGAAGAACTACTACTAATTATCTACTAATTAAGGTTCAAGAAAAATAACTAAGAAGTAACTACTAATGAACAGTCACACAAAACTAACCTCAGATTAGTTTTTATATTTTATATACAGTACTGTGTGTGTCTGTTTTCCTCAGCATAGAATGCCATTGAGTAAATTCATGTTTGAGGCAATGACTGAGGGAAACTGAAAATATAGGGAACTTATTTGTAATTCATAAATAATTATCAAATAATTCTGCAGGAATTACTTAGAACCTGGAACAGTATTCTAAAGTGAGAATATAGGGAACTCATTAGTAATTAATAAATAATTATCAAATAATTATCCAGGAATTAGGCTACTTATAACCTGAAACAGTATTCTAAAGTGAACATATAAGGAAATTAATTGGTAATTAACAAATAAATATTAGATAATTCTTCAGGAATTACTTGGAACCTGGAACAGTATTCTAAAGTGAGAATATAGGAAACTCATTAGTAACTAGTTGCGCTAAACCGGAGTGTACCGCCCGCAGATGCCACCTAGCTGCGAAAATATTCATTATCATATTTTTCAAAAATATTGCCTTGATTGAAACAAAATTGGTGTCATTTGAAAGCTTAGAGTCTGATCTTTACAGTGAATGTAGCCAATTTGAAAAACTCCTAAGTATTGCTGAGTTATTTTTTCATAATCTATAAAATACTTTTTTGTACTATGTACTGCAATGTGTCAAAAACATCATACATCTCATGAAAATTTCAAAAATCTTTGAAAATGGCACTTCATTTTTTACAGCATATTATTACAATTAAAATGAGCCCAAAATGAACTTAATCTATTGCTTTTATGACAAGATATTCTTCATGGTGAAACAATATAAAAAATGCCCATGAGGGGGCGTCAAAGACTGAACAATTTGGTTCCAAATGCTGTAACTTTTGATGCCTTTATCCAAACACCACAAAATTTTATCCAGATGCAGCTCATATGTAAATGGACTTGCCCAAAAAAGAATTTTCCTCCTACCTTATTTCCTTCCTGAGTTATTCCATGTCAAATAAGAAAGATATGCATTATCATTATAAAAATTATATATATTTATTGTCTTTTATCAGCAGTTTCTCAGCAGGAGAATGTCCAAATGTAATGTAATTTATATTTTCAGAAAATTTGAAAAGTGTTCTTTCAAAAGATACCTATACCTTTTGACTCTCCTTGCTACAGTTTTGAAGCTATGAGTCTTTAGTTTTGTGTATGTCACTCAGAAAACAATTTTTTTTATTGCCTTCCAAATGTGTGAGGACTAAACAAAAAGGCTACCTTTGTTCCAAATTCTGTAACTTTTGAGTACTTTATGCGATCACCACAAAATTGTATCCAGATGCAGCCCACATTTAGGGAAACTTCCTCAAAAAAGAATGTTTCCCCTACTGTATTTCCTTTGCATGTCAAACAAGAGAGATATGCAAAATAATAATAAAAATTATATATATTTTTTGTCTTTTATCAGCAGTTTCTCGGAAGGAGAATGTCCAAATGTAATGTAATTTATATTTTCAAAAAATTTGAAGTGTTCTATCAAACGATACCTACCTTTTGACTCTCCTTGTTATAGTTTTGAAGTTATGAGTCTTTAGTTTTGTGTGTGTCACTCAGACAAAACAACTCTAAAAATGCCTTAGTTTTTTGTTCATAATTGCTGTTGCCAATTTTGAATAAGAGTTACTGTTCATTAAATTGCACAAAAATAATTTTAATGAAAATGTTTATTATAAAAGGTTAATAAAAAAAAATGTTATGGCTGAAAGAATTGCATTTTTATTAAGTTAGAATTAATGGGTAACAAAATGCTTTCCATGTGTTCTCTTTCTAATGCAATGTTCAGGTTTGACTGTATTATAAAGTAAAACTGGCACTTCAAATTACCATTTAAACCAAACAAACAAACAAAAAACTTTACAAAAATAGTCTCTGAGAATCTCTTATTATATATTAAAATCCACAACCTGAAAAAAATAGGCAAATATGTGCAAAACAACTAGAATTCACAAGCCTTTATACAGAGAGCTGTAAATCCATCTAGTGGTTAAAATATGATTTATGAAAATATGAATATTTCACGATAATTATGCTTACTACATCCACCAGATGGCACCAATCTGACTTCAAAAATTGTTTTCTACAGGCCTAGTCTCTACTTTAACCTGAAATACAGCATTAATTAAAAAAATAAAAAATAAATAAAACGGATCATAATTATTACATAAATATTAATTATTATCATAAAATTATCTCAAAACACCATAGAAAAAAAGAAAAAGTATTATTGAACAACAAAAAAAATCTGAATCCCGCCCTCCGGGTCATTTTTGAAGTCATAAACGAAGAACCCCAGAGGGTTAAAGAAGCTTTTGACTGCAGGGCTGCCAACTGTCACGCAATTGACATTTTTCACACGCTCTCACGCCTCACATAATTTTATGTGTAGCCAAATAAAGGCTCATCTCTGAATTTACTCTTCACTGTTTTTACTTAAATAGCCTATTACTTAAATTGTAGGAGTTAGCCTACTCCTACTTAACGCGTGGCTAAGCCCCGCGTTAGGTTGCCCCGCTCACACCTACAATTTAAGTAATAGGCTATTTAAAAATAAACTTTTCATTTAGTAAAAATGCAGAGTAAATTCAGAAAGGACCTTTTATTTATTAAATAATCATACTCAAATTTCTCAACCCCCTTGCAGCCTATCCCTTCATTATCAAAAGCTGAGACGACTCATGCCAATTAAATGGACTCGGAAGAATTTCACAGTTTACGACTTGACTGACAGCACCTTTTGAAATATAGCTACACTGCTGAGAAGAAAACTTATTCAAATGCCTTAAGTCACAGAACAAGTTGACACATCTCTACTCTCCCTGTAGCCTAAACACCCACCGCCCTCCCCTGGTAATGCTTAAAAGCTGCGATAAAGAATCGCTCTAATACAAAAGCTTATTCGAATCGTACACGCACACCTACGTAAGCGCTGCCAGACACAGACTCCCACACATAAGTATGGCAGACACCCCTACCAGGCGGACAGAGAACCAACAGGCTGATCTAAGTCCTGAAGAGAGAGGCCAGTGGGCAAACAAGATTGAATTTCTGTTAACTGTAGCCGGAGCTATAATTGGGCTTGGAAATGTCTGGCGGTTCCCATATCTTTGCTATAAAAATGGAGGAGGTGAGTAGTATTGGACAATAGGCTACACCTAATAAATTACTGATTAGGGTTTTAATTTTATTTGTGAGTAAGGGATCAAGTCATTGTCTGCGATTTTTTTTTTTATTATACAAGTACATTACAAAATTACTTTAAAAAGAGATTAGGATTTTGAGCCTATAATATCCTTTAATATCTGTGTTTTTGAGAAGCATTTATAAACCATCTGTTTCACATACTTTTAATAAATTACTGTGCTTTTTATCACATTGTACAACGTTAACATATTCATAACCAGTTACATCTTTATATGCAATTTGTTTTTGGATTCCATTGTGGCAGGGGCCACCTAAAAATGGATGCAGAATTATTTTTTATAGTCTTAATAAAAAATGTTTTACTAAACTTGGGCTACTGTTGTTTACCTAGAATATATATATTTTTTATATATTATTATATATATTATTGGGTCGGTCCTAAATTGACAGGGTCGGTCGGGTTACGGCAAACAAGAATATTTTTTAAGGCTGGCCTAATCTGACAATAAATGTGGCACACCCAGATTTTCAGATGCACACCCAGAGTATCTTTTCTGGCTACGCTACTGCATTGTGGGTAACTTTGAACAAAAAGCATTCAGAAAAACACAACATTCTAACCCTTTTTTCTAAGCAATATTCTACATAAAATTTTTGAGGTTAGGTTTACTTTTATAGATATATGTTTTTAATTTATATATAATCCTGATGTGGTATACGTTATAAGAAATGATTATGACATTAGGTCAGAATAACCTTATTGTTCAATAAAACATTTAGTTATATCTCCAATTGAATTGTGGGATTCCACAAGAAACCAAATGATACTTCAGCAACTTGAACAGAGTATGTGGTGCTGGTTAACTGGACATCATGGACACATGAGGATTTATGTAGGTTCACATAGGACTTTTTAAAAATGATTATTTATCATCTCATTTTACCATTGACATCTTAAATCCTTAGGGGCTTTCTTCATTCCATACGTCCTGTACCTGGTTACTTGTGGTATCCCGCTTTTTGTGCTTGAGACATCTTTGGGTCAGTACACAAGTCAGGGAGGCATCATATGTTGGAGAAAGATCTGTCCTCTTTTTGAAGGTGGGTTGCTCACTTCTCAATAAGTATGGATTTTGTGATGCTTCTTATCATGTAGTCAAATGTAGTTCTCATTTGTAAGTCGCTTTGGATAAAAGCGTCTGCTAAATGAATAAATGCAAATGTTGAACAGATTGTAATGCATTTGCTAAAAATGTTTCTGTGGTTAGGTTAATGTGCTAAAAGTTTAAAGTTTATATTAAAATATAGGTTATATATTTTTCAGCAACCACATTTTTAAAGTTGCAGAAACTAGTTATCACCCATAAGAAACTTATTGCTAGAAACTAATTTAGTGGCCCACAACACCAAGCTTTTATTGCTATAATTGTTAAAATAAATAAAAAAATATATCATAATAAAATATAGTAAAATAATACCAAATGCTTAAGTATATTTTAAACAGTGTCCTAGTATATGCTTTCTATTGCAATATTTCTCTGTTACCTAAAATCGGGTAACATTTGTTTAAAAATTTAGTACTAACATGACTCTTTTTTTTCAGGAATGGGTTATGCCAGTCAAATGATTGTTGCCTATGGCTCAATCACCTACATAGTCATCATAGCCTGGGCTTTTCTGTACCTATTCTCAGCCTTCAGTGTAGAACTACCCTGGGCCAGCTGCAACAATCTGTGGAACACAGGTACATTTGGTTGAAGTATGGCAAGCCGTTTTAGCTTAAATTGTACCCAGCGTTACCCGTCGTAATTGCATTTTTACTAGTAACAATTCAATTAGAGAGCTCTACAATTCAATTCTTACTAGTAGCAATTACAATTAGAGAGCTCTCTAATTCAATCATTACTAGTAAGAATTACAATTACAGAGCTCTCTAATTCAATTCTTACTAGTAACAATTCCAATTAGAGAGCTCTACAAATGAATTTTTACTAGTCATATGTCTCCATTGACTTCCATTCATTTTTAATTACGGAGCTCTACAATTGAATTGTTACTAGTAAGAATGCAATTACAGAGCTCTCTAATTGAATGCTTACTAGTAAAAATACGAATTAAAGATATGTATAATTACAGAGCTCTGTAATATGGCAAGCCGTTTTAGCTTTAATTGTACCCAGCATTACTCGTCGTAATTGCATTTTTACTAGTAAGAATTCAATTAGAGAGCTCTACAATTCAATTCTTACTAGTAGCAATTACAATTAGAGAGCTCTCTAATCCAATTATTACTAGTAAAAATTACAATTAGAGAGCTCTCTAATTCAATTATTACTAGTAAGAATTACACTTACAGAGCTCTCTAATTCCATTCTTACTAGTAACAATTCCAATTAGAGAGCTCTACAAATGAATTATTACTAGTCATATGTCTCCATTGACTTCCATTCATTTTTAATTACAGAGCTCTACAATTGAATTGTTACTAGTAAGAATTACAATTAGAGAGCTCTACAATTGAATTGTTACTAGTAAGAATTACAATTAGAGAGCTCTCTAATTCAATTATTACTAGTAACAATAACAATTAGAGAGCTCTACAATTCAATTATTACTAGTAACAATTACAATTACAATTAGAGAGCTCTCTAATTTAATTCTTACTAGTAAGAATGCAATTACAGAGCTCTCTAATTGAATTTTTACTAGTAAAAAAACAAATTAAAGATATGTATAATTGCAGAGCTCTGTAATTGAATTAAAGAGCTCTGCAATTGCATTCTTACTAGTAACAACTGAATTAGAGAGCTCCCTAATTGGAATTGTTACTAGTAATAATTGGATTAGAGAGCTCTCTAATTGGTATTCTTCCTAGTAAGAATTGAATTAAAGAGCTCTGCAATTGTATTCTTACTAGTAACAATTGAAATAGAGAGCTCTCTAATTGGAATTCTTACTAGTAACAATTCGATTGTAGAGCTCCGTAATTAAAAATGAATGGAAGTCAATGGAGACATATGACTAGTAAAAATTAACTTGTAGAGCTCTCTAATTGCAATTGTTAATAGTAAGAATGGAATTAGAGAGCTTTGTAATTGTAATTCTTACTAGTAATAATTGAATTAGAGAGCTCTCTAATTGTAATTTTTACTAGTAATAATTGGATTAGAGAGCTCTCTAATTGTAATTGCTACTAGTAAGAATTGAATTGTAGAGCTCTCTAATTGAATTCTTACTAGTAAAAATGCAATTACGATGAGTAACGCTGGGTACAATTAAAGCTAAAACGGCTTGCCATACTGTAATTGAATTAAAGAGCTCTGCAATTGCATTCTTAGTAACAACTGAATCAAAGAGCTCTATGGCATACTAGTAACAATTCCAATTAGAGAGCTCTACAAATGAATTATTACTGGTCATATGTCTCCATTGACTTCCATTCATTTTTAATTACAGAGCTCTACAATTGAATTGTTACTAGTAAGAATTACAATTAGAGAGCTCTACAATTGAATTGTTACTCGTAAGAATTACAATTAGAGAGCTCTCTAATTCAATTATTACTAGTAACAATAACAATTAGAGAGCTCTACAATTCAATTATTACTAGTAACAATTACAATTAGAGAGCTCTCTAATTAAATTCTTACTAGTAAGAATGCAATTACAGAGCTCTCTAATTGATTTTTTACTAGTAAAAAAACGAATTAAAGGTATAATTGCAGAGCTCTGTAATTGAATTAAAGAGCTCTGCAATTGCATTCTTACTAGTAACAACTGAATTAGAGAGCTCCCTAATTGGAATTGTTACTAGTAAGAATTGGATTAGAGAGCTCTGCAATTGTATTCTTACTAGTAACAATTGAAATAGAGAGCTCTCTAATTGGAATTCTTACTAGTAACAATTCAATTGTAGAGCTCCGTAATTAAAAATGAATGGAAGTCAATGGAGACATATGACTAGTAAAAATTAATTTGTAGAGCTCTCTAATTGGAATTGCTACTAGTAAGAATGGAATTAGAGAGCTTTGTAATTGTAATTATTACTAGTAATAATTGAATTAGAGAGTGCTCTTATTGTAATTTTTACTAGTAATAATTGGATTAGAGAGCTCTCTAATTGTAATTGCTACTAGTAAGAATTGATTTGTAGAGCTCTCTAATTGAATTCTTACTAGTAAAAATGCAATTACGACGAGTAACGCTGGGTACAATTTAAGCTAAAACGGCTTGCCATAGAGTTCTCCAATTGGAATTGTTACTAGTAATAATAGGATTAGAGAGATCTCTATTTAAATTGTTACTAGTAAGAATTCAATTGTAGAACTCTCTAATTGTAATTCTTACTAGTTACAATTCAATTGTACAGCTCTGTAATTAAAAATTAATGGAAGTCAATGGAGACATATGACTAGTAAAAATTCATTTGTAGAGGTCTCTAATTGGAATTGTTGGAACCTATTTCCATAACGTAGACCACAAGCTACAACCCAATTTTCCTCAAAACGAGCTTTATAATCTAAATTGATCTCTGAGAAGGCGGCTGAGAGACAAGTCGGAAGGGACCTCATGTGGTACTTCGCTAAAAACAGTGAAGCGTGTGTATTTTTGCTTCACACGTACATATAATGAAGGAGATTTCTAATAATGTTTAGCTACTGTATATGAACCAGATATTTTGTGAAATTTATGAAGATTTAATCAGATTAGGTCTGGGTTTATTTGTTGCTTATATACCTTTAACCATATTTGTATCTCTTTGGGTTTAGATGCTTGTACTGTGCTTAGTGGGAAGAATTCAAGTTCAGAGTGGATGTCTCCTCTTAATGCCACTTCCTCTGTGATGGAGTTCTGGCAGTGAGTTAAATGAAAATGCAACTTACGCTGAGAATAAAAAAACAATTCAAACATAAGTTTAACATTTTAGAGAATCTGACACCAAACCAGGTCAGAATTACTATTACAATTGGACATGGTGCCATGCACATTTCATGGTGTATGAATATGTTAATGTTCTGCTTGTGTCTTTCTTACATAGCAATTAATTTACATAAGACAGCCAACTCACTGTTTTATTATATTGTTGAACGCTTTCTGTATGTTCAGTCACAGAGTGTTGCAACTGTCCAGTGGAATAGAGCATTTGGGAACAGTAAGGTGGGACTTGGCCCTTATTCTCTTACTCGTCTGGATCCTGGTCTACTTCTGCACCTGGAAAGGCGTGAAATCTACTGGGAAGGTTATAGTCCTTACAAACATCCATAATACCTTTCATTAAAAAAAAAAAAACCGGGGACAGAACAGAAAACAGTTTTCAGCATGAAATAACCATACACTCTACATTATTATCAATTAAAAGTCAATTAACTGCTGTAATATTATTATATTTACAGGCAGTCTATTTCACAGCAACATTCCCTTATGTAATGCTCCTGATACTGCTCATACGAGGGGTCACTCTACCTGGTGCCATCAACGGCATCCACTATTATATGTACCCGGATCTGACACGGCTAGCTGACCCACAGGTAAAGACATTAGAAAGCCTAGAATGAGTTACAGCAAATCTAATTTGTATTACTGTTTTCTTGTCTGAATTGTCTTGTTTTTGTTTGTTTGCAAGGTATGGATGGATGCTGGTACTCAGGTCTTTTATTCTTATGCTATATGTCTTGGATACCTCAGCTCTCTTGGAAGCTACAATCAATATAATAATAATTGTTACAGGTGAGTGTGCATTAAATGAAGCAGAACATTTTATTTGAACTGATAAAATGGATTAATTTAATCCGTAGTTTTCACTTAAAGATGATTAAAAGTTAATAAACTCAAAGAATAAGACCCTTCAAAAACTTTCAAAAAAAAAAATTTGCACAATGTCCACAAAAATATTAAAGGGTAACTAAACCCCTGGTTAGAGCCTGACTCCACCCACTGGCAATAATTGAAAAATGCTGGGAAAGTGGGCAGACCCCAGCGGAGATAGAGGGGACGAACCGAGGGCGGGGCTGAGCGGGGGGCGAGGGGGGACGGGTGCGTGCACCTGAGACCAGCAGTGACGGATTAATTGACAGCTGCTGTCAGACTCTAAAATGGAGAGTGACTGGAGTGACACAAGTAGCTTTGCAACAGAGCTGTCATTTGAACACCTGACCACTGTACCAAATACAGATAAATCTGCGCTAACTTGAAGCTATCCTAACTGATGCAATACTATGCTACTAACTATGCTTCTAACAATACTACACTAACAACTATGCTAATTAACTACCTAGGCTACACAAAATAATCTAAATAACTATATAAATGCAATGCTAAATAGATGCTAAAATACTCTATCCTGATCGTTTTTAATACTCGCAATTCCAACTCCTGACTCGCTACAGTGGTTCTGACGAAACAAGATGGTTTTTATACTGCCAAGGGCGTGGTAGCTCGTACCAAGGGCGTGGTGAGCGGGAACCTGCTTACATCACGTACCACTGCAAACATCCAATAGGAAAATTCAACTGCAGTAGCCTCCGTTCAACCTGAAGAGGGCAGCACTCAGACGTTTTTACACCATATATTGTAGAATTAAAACACATTATACCCAAATGTCAAAAAAGTTACTCTAATCAATGAACAGCACTAATAAAGCCCCATTCTTACAGATCATTAACTAAAAAAAGTTGGTGTAGGGTTTAGTTAGCACAATCGTGACTAACTGTAATAAGAATTAGAAATGTTACTTGCGCACCAACTCAGCATATTAGAATGATTTCTGAAGAATCACTGAAGACTGGAGAAATGGCTTCTGAGCGTATAGTTTTGCCATCACAGGAATAAATTACATTTTAAAATGTTAAAATAGAAAACAGTTGTAATATTGTAATAATATTTCACAATATTACTGTTTTTACTTTGATAAAATAAAATAAAAAAGTATTTATTTTTTGATACCATTACATTTGCAGTTTTTTTTCTTTCTTTTGACCAAATACACAACAGACACTATAAGTGGTGCTCACTGCAGAGTCAAATGATGTCCAGCTCCACCTCTCTGGACATCTAATGGGGTGGAGGGATAGAGTTGTGGGTATAGGGTTAGGGTGTAGTTGGATATTCTCCACCCAATAGGGCCAAATTACATTCGCTCTTCCTCGCTGGACGTCTAGCGAGGGGGAGCTAGACGTCAAGCTCTACCAATTTTCTTTGCAGTGAGTAGCCTCTCCAATAAGCTAACGTTTGTGATGTGAAAATATTCCTAGGGACTCTTTCTTCCTCTGCTTGCTGAACAGTGGAACCAGTTTTTTGGGTGGATTTGCCATTTTCTCTGTTCTGGGTCACATGGCACAGGAGCAAGGTGTGGACATATCCCTTGTGGCTGAGTCAGGTAAGAGAAAACTTTTTTATTGTTCTTTTGAAACTTTCCAACATATCAAATAAATTATCAAACTGAATTTTTAACGGAATAACATTGTTTTAATACGGTCTCATTGTCACTGCCTCAATTCAATAGTCTTTGTTATTCAAAAAAAATTAAGCAGACCCTATTACTTGTCATCCTTTGCAAGTGCTATTTTCAATTTTGGCATTATGTGTCTTAAAGGTGCATTGCGCAAGTCTCTGAGTTTTTGCAGAACTATGCCCCCTTCTGGCGACACACGAAACTGCAACCAGAGTTGTGCACGCGGTTACGTGGAGTTTGCGTTGGGGTTTGGGATGAACTAGAAGCTGGTCTCTTTGAATCCATCTTCTACTTTTGCAAAAGTCGCTTGAGTTGTCTTCGCTGATGCGGATAATGGCGGCGAATACACAAACCTGCCAGACATAGCCAGGTGAGCGTGAACGCGCATGACGTCACGCCCAGTCGATTCCGTCCCGAATCCCTCTTATTTATTTTACTGTACAGGATTATAGAGGCAATCGCAGTGATCATAGAAGGGCTCATTCAGCCCATCAGGCAATTGTTTAAGCATGTATGGGTTAGAAAAACGGGTATTTTTAACATGAAAAGTTGCTTAATGCACCTTTAATAAAATAACTTCAGCTCAAATCAATATACTATCTTTATTTATTAATTTGGTAGTTATGTAGTAAGTAGGATACTGTATGGATACTGTAAGAGGCTCTAGGTGGTGTTGGTCATTGTACCACATTGTACCTCCTCCCTTGGCTGTCGTAAGGTCCAGGACTGGTGTTTATAGTGTACCCTCAGGCGGTGACAATGTTGCCATGGTCTCAGTTCTGGGCTGTGTGTTTCTTCGCCATGATCATCCTTTTGGGCTTGGACAGCCAGGTTAGACCCTTCTCTTTCTAGGCCTAAAATCTGTTTCTTTGCTCTCCCCCCTGTTCCTGCCTCCCTATCCAATGTCTTTTCTTGTGTCACTCAGTTTGTTGGACTGGAGAGCATAATGATATCAGTGACGGACATCTTTCCCACTGTGTTGAGACGTGGCCTCAGAAGAGAGATGCTGCTTTTAGGGATTTGCCTTTTCTGCTACCTGATGAGCCTCTTCATGATTACAGAGGTATATACCATTTTTATATAGTATTTTACATAATGAAACCTGTAAATATGTTGTTTTTGGAAGGCATTTCTGATACTGCAGAAGTTTTTGTAGTCCATGGCTTTGCATTTTGTTCATTTGAATATCATTGTTTTATATCTTAAAAAAGTGTCCTACTTTTTGTTTCACAGGGTGGTCTGTACATCATTCAGTTGTTTGATCATTACGTGTGCAGTGGAGCAACTCTCCTGTTCCTGGCTACATGTCAGTCTGTGGCCGTTGGCTGGGTATATGGTGAGTGGGCTACATTTAAATGTGCCTTAAATTTTACTTACCGCTCTTTCATGACTTAATGTGCATAAAATTGTGCTGTCTCTCTCCAAGGTGCTGACCGATTCTATGAGAACATAGAAGACATGATTGGTTACAAACCCTGGCCTGTGATGAAGTACTGTTGGCTCTATGTCACCCCCTCTGTCTGTGTAGTAAGTGTTTCTGTCACAGGGTAAAATAGAAGCACTCAGCACAGTTTATTGAAATACATTACCAAACTTTTATATGCATGTATAAAAACACCAGAATCTTACAGCGTATTGATGCATTAGAACGTACCATAATGAAAAATGCAACGTAAAAATTATATAAAAAAAATTATATTTGGCCTATTATGCTTTCATATATATGTATATATACATATATACAGTGGTGGTCAGAATTAATGGCACCCCTGGTAAATATGATAAAAAATGGCTGTAAAAAATAAATCTGCATTGTTTATCCTTTTGATCTTTCATTCAAAAAATTCGCAAAAATCTAACCTTTCATTGAAGTAAAAGAATTGAAAGTGGGGGGGGGGGGAAAATCACATTATAAAATAAATGTTTTTCTCCAAAACACGCTGGCCATAATTATTGGCACCCTGTTATTAAATACTTTTTGCAATCTCCTTTTGCCAAGATAACAGATCTAAGTCTTCTCCTATAATGCGTGATGAGTTTGGAGAACACCTGACAAGAGATCAGAGAACATTCCTCCATACAGAATCTCTCCAGATCCTTCAGATTCACAAGTTCATGTTGGTGCTTCTGTTCAGTTCACCCCACTCATTTTCTATATGGTTGAGTTTAGGGGACTGGGACGGTCATGTGCTCAGTGCTCAGTTACCCATTTTTGTGTTGATTTTGATGTTTGTTTTGGACCATTGTCCTGATGGAAGATCCAACCACAGCTCATTATAAGATTTCTAGCAGAGGCGTCAGGTTTTGATTTTTTATCTGTTGGTATTTGCTAGAATCCATAATACCATGTATCTGAACAAGATGTCCAGGACCTCCAGCAAAAAAATAGGCCCACAACATATAAGATCCAGCAATATATTTAACCATAGGCATGGGGTACTTTTTATCCCTGTTTGCACCAAACACATCTGGTGGGTTTGCTGCCAAAAAGCCCTTTTTTTTGTTTCATCTGACCACAGAATCCGGTCCCTTTTGAAGATCCAGTCGTGTCTGACAACTGAATATGCTGGAGTTTATTTTTGGAGGAGCGAGGAGGATTTTTCTTGAAACCCTCCCAAACAACATGTGGTTGTGTAAGGGTTGTTTGATAAAAAAGTTTAGGCTTTCTGACCCCCAAGACTCAAGTAATCTCTGCAATTCTCCATCTGTGATCCTTGGAGAGTCTTTGGCCACTCAAACTTTCCTCCTCACCATGCATTAGGACAATATAGACACTCTTCCTGGCAGATTCGTAACATCTTTAGTTGATTGGAACTTCGTAATTATTGCCCTGATGGTCAAAATGGGGATTTTCAATTCTTTAGCTATTTTCTTACAGCCACTTTCTATTTTGTGAAGCTCAACTGTCTTTTGCTGCACATCAGAACTATATTCTTTGGTTTTACTCATTGTGATGGATGATTAAGGGAATTTGGCCTTTGTATTTCCTCATATTTAAACTCCTGTGAAACAAGAAGTCATAGCTGGACAATTTCATGTTCCTATAGTCACCCTGGTGTGCTAAAAAAATGTAAATATTAATGAGAATATACTTCAGAGATATTTTACTCATAAAAAATTCTAGGGGTGCCAATAATTGTGGCCGACGTGTTTTGGAGAAAAACATTTATTTCATAATGTGATTTACCCCCCAATTTAAATTCTTTTACTTCAGTGAAAGGTTAGATCTTTGTGAATTTTTTGAATGAAAGATCAAAAGGATAAACAATGCAGATTTATTTTTTACAACCATTTTTGATCATATTTACCAGGGGTGCCATTAATTCTGACCACCACTGTATATATATATATATATAGAAAAAATTATAGAAAAAAAAATATAAAAAAATAAAAAAAAACAAAAAAATTATATATATATAATATATATATATATATATATATATATATATATATATATATATATATATATATTTTTTTTTTTTTTTTTTTTTTTTGAATACATATGTGTTCTGATCAAACCTGTATTGTCAATTCTGTCCTGTAGGGTACCTTTATTTTCTCTCTGGTCAAGTACAGTCCCCTGAAATTTAATAACACATATGTGTATCCATGGTGGGCATTCGGTATCGGCTGGTTCCTGGCTATATCCTCTCTTTCCCTCATCCCCATCAACATGATCTACAAACTGTACAAGGGGAAAGGGACCCTCTGGGAGGTAGGTGTTGTCATGAAAAAACAAGTATAAGTGCTCTTTTATGTTTTTTCTCTCTGATTTCACCGATGTTTAGACTGTTACTTCTACTATATATATATATATTCATTTTGCTTTTATGTTCACAGTTTAAGGTCTTCTGATTTTATTATCTTAATATATTTTATTTTTTGAAAATTTTATTTCAACAATATATATAAATGTCTTGAAGTGTTTCTAAATTAAAACCTTTAGCAGAACCAGCAGGCAACTGATTCACAACAGGAATGAATTTCTTTCATTTCCTATGGGATCAAATGTAATAGAGATAACTGAATAATGTTTTTTTTGTCTGTGTTGCCCTCAGCGTCTCCAGTTGGCTTGCACTCCAGCAGAGGATCTACCTCAATCTCACAGACCTTCAGCACATAATTATACTCTGTCATCCTGTACAGACAGAGAAAAGACCCCAGACAACCTTTAATGCTCAGCTGCCATGAAGTCAGTTGTCCCTACAGTAGACATTAAACCACAGTTCAGTCAAAATTAAGCTTTTGAAGCTTAAACGGGTAAATTAATTTTATAAATGTATTAGTTATTAATTTTGAAGAAAAAATATAGTAATGTTCCCTAGTGAAAGTTCATAGAGTAACATAGGTAAACAGCTGACACAATGCACATGTTCTCCCTTCTGCATACAGAAATTTAATAGTGCCTTGTTTTTAGCGATATAAAACATTTATTTTTGGACAGTAATCTGTTAGTGCTGTTTATGAGCTTAAGTTTTGACAAAAGATTGTTTGTCTCATTAAGAAAACTAAATCTCACCTCATACTGATGCTGACACGTTTACTATGCAGAAACATACTGTAAGCATCGTCTTAAAGCAGGGCAGCCATGATGAAAAGCAAACTAATCATGCATTTTGACAGCTGGCTGTTCTCATAGGGACGGGTTATTAGAAATGTTCTTTATGATCTTCTCATGCAAGTTAACCTGTTATGAGATAAACTGAGCCTTCAGGCACTGTTTTTATTTGATCCATGGTAAGAGCTTTATTGATATTTCTTTCAGTGATATTCAGTGTTTCACATACCTTGAGAGCATTATGTAAAATGTGCTTGATCAGCACCAATGTTTTTGGAAGTATAGGTCATGTCTAAGGAGATAAATGTAGTTTTCAAGTAGTTTATAGTCTTTCTATAAGCTTTTTAATCTCACATTGTAATATCTTTTTAGATTCATTATACTTTGTATAACAGATTATATGAAATGTAAATTGAACATATGTATTTACAGAATGTGTAGCAGAATCATTTTAACATCTATCAGATCATACTGCAAATCATCATTTAAATGGGGTAGATGATGAAAAGCAATGCTTTCAAATGATTTATTCTACTTATTCCTCGTGGGATCTGCTGAGCAGCTTATAAACTCAACAAGTCCATTTTAAAGGTTTTAGGATCCAACAATAATAGCATTCTGTGGGTCACAACTAGGGGTGCACCGATCCGATATTAGGATCGGATATCGGCCGCGATACTGATAAAATAGCTGGATCGGGGATCGGAAAAAATAACAGATCCACGGGCCGATCCAGGTTTTTTTTTTTTTTTTTTTTTTTTTCTCGTCGTCGCAGCAGAACCTACGTCATTCGTCAGCTTTACGCGTGTCGCATGCTAGAAGCAACATGGAGCGAGCCAGAGGCCGTTTCTCAATACCAAGTACGCAAACTTCGGACTTGCCAAGTTCGACTCAGGAGAACGAACTCCCGAGGACGAGAGGACGCGAGTCCGGTTATTCTGCAAATGGAACAGCAGCGTTCTTGATCGCGTCACTCAGCACGCTCTGGCTACTCCGGTAATCCCTTTATGTATATTTTAGCCAACAATAAAACGAAGTATGTTATAAAACACCACTCTGCCTCTTTTCATTTAAAAAAAAATCTTAAACATATTAATGGCCACATAAATGTGGTTCAGGCAAACGCGTACATTGATTATCTTTACTGCATATTTATAACAACACGAAATATAAAACACAACCCTGCTTCTTTTTGTTTTCATTTTTAAAAATATGAAACATAATGATCATTAAAACTGACATTTAAATTTGCCATTGCTGATTAAGTGAGCATTCAGGTCATGTTTGTGATGGTGGTGTGACACGTTTGACCAATACACAGTTTTTTTGTTTCCACCGCTACATTTAATTTTTTTTTTTTTTTTTTACATTTATTTAAAGAAGTTTGATTATATTCTATTTTCGATTTTGAATGCACAATTGTTTTTTAAATAAATAAGAATACAACACATTACATACATCTGTTATTTTGTCTTAGTTATGTTTAGTTAGTAAAGTCTGGTGCCTTTAGTCTCTTCAAGGAAGGTATTTGTGGAAGGTATACAGTTTATTATTAATTCAACTATAGTATCGGATCGGTATCGGGTATCGACAGATACACAAAGCCCAGGCACCGGTATCGGTATCGGGACTGAAAAAGTCGGATCGGTGCACCCCTAGTCACAACCTCCCTGGTTTTGTTTACTTTTTTCCATAGACACATATTAAGTTTAATCCAGAATAGTTGCACTCTGAAATGTGAGTTTTCAATAAAAATCCTTTGAAGTCTAGGATCATAAAAAACATCTGTCCAGAAACTCAGGATTAGTGATATTGCATCAAACTGATGTTGCTCTGCCAAAACAAAAGTCACTGCTAGGCCTAGATAACGCAGATTTTGCAATGTTGTGTGTGCTATTTGTATTTAACCCTTTTTAAAGCCAGTTAGCATGCCTGCCAGCAGTTCTAAACGACACAATGATTTATGATTGCATATTTTGTTAGTGACCTTGTGCTGTGGCACAAGTACACTTTATCTCCATGTTTGATGTGAGAAATTGTATGGTAGTTTTCTCTTAATTTGTTCCAAAGAAAGCATTTCAAACACCCATTTTAGACATTTGTACTGATCTATGAGCAACTAATGCAGTGTGAGTGTGTTGAAACCATAACTGTCATCTCCAATTACATTCATGCGATTTATTCATCCAACTAGATGTACCGCATCGCGGTACAAAATATGACCGCCGCTCAGGCCTGCACTGGCTTTCCACAAAAATAAATGACGTGGAGTAATTTGGCTGTATTGCGTGTTTATGTATATACCTAAAAAAAGTAATAGTATGTGCATGTCTGTCTGTGTGTGTATGTGTGTGTGTTTGTGTATGTATGTGTGTGTGTGTGTGTGTGTCTGTGCGTGTATGTATGTGTGCGTACATGTGTGCGCGTGTGTGTTTGTGTGTGTGTGTCTGTGCATGTGGATTTGTATGTGTGTGTATGGGTGTGTGTCTGTGCGTGTGGATGTCAGTGTGTGTGCATGCTTGCGTTTGTTTGTATTCCTGCATGTGTGTGTGTGACAGTATCATCCTAAACCAGCAACCCTTCGCTCAACAGCACCATCTACAGGCCGATGAGTGTACAGTCACTAAATGTGCACATAAATGAATTTATTTTATACCCCCCCATGGATGAAATTCTACAAAACTTAGCAGAGGATACCCCCAGAGGATGTCAAGTTAATCATACACATGAAATATGGTGCAGTTCTGAACATCTCCACTGAAGATAGGGGCGATTAAAGCAGAATAATATTGCATTTTCATTTTTTATGGGAGGGGCGCAAATCACAAATGAGTGATTATGGGCTAGGTTGATGTGGGCCCTTAAGAGCAACATACCATAAAAATTTCTTCATCCTCGGTGCCACGGTTCAGGTAGTTATTTAGGAAAAACTGCATTTTTTTTGGGTTGGGGGGGGGGGGGGGGGGGAGTGGCCCCCGGGGACCAAACGAAATTTTTCCGTAGAAGTCTAGTGGGGCTACATGCCCACCAAATTTCATGTTCCCCGGTGTTTCGGTGTCCCTGGTATCGTTGACGAAAAATTTACGGGGGCCCCAGCGCAGGGGGGGGAGGTGGCCCCCGGGGACCAAACGAAATTTTTCCGTAAAAGTCTAGTAGACGAACATACCATAAAAATTTCTTCATCCTCGGTGCCACGGTTCAGGTAGTTATTTAGGAAAAACTGCATTTTTTTGGGTTAAGGGGGGCCCAGCGCGGGGGGGGGGGAGTGGCCCCCGGGGACCAAACGAAATTTTTCCGTAGAAGTCTAGTGGGGCTACATGCCCACCAAATTTCATGTTCCCCGGTGTCTCGGTGTCCCTGGTATCGTTGACGAAAAATTTACGGGGGCACCAGCGCGGGGGGGGGAAGTGGCCTCCGGGGACCAAACGAAATTTTTCCGTAAAAGTCTAGTAGACCAACATACCATAAAAATTTCTTCATCCTCGGTGCCACGGTTCAGGTAGTTATTTAGGAAAAACTGCATTTTTTTGGGTTTGGGGGGGCCCAGCGCGGGGGGGGGAGTGGCCCCCGGGGACCAAACGAAATTTTTCCGTAGAAGTCTAGTGGGGCTACATGCCCACCAAATTTCATGTTCCCCGGTGTTTCGGTGTCCCTGGTATGGTTGACGAAAAATTTACGGGGGCCCCAGCGCGGGGGGGGGGGAAGTGGCCCCCGGGGACCAAACGAAATTTTTCCGTAAAAGTCTAGTAGACCAACATACCACAAAAATTTCTTCATCCTCGGTGCCACGGTTCAGGTAGTTATTTAGGAAAAACTGCATTTTTTTGGGTTTGGGGGGGCCCAGCGCGGGGGGGGGAGTGGCCCCCGGGGACCAAACGAAATTTTTCCTTAGAAGTCTAGTGGGGCTACATGCCCACCACATTTCATGTTCCCCAGTGTTTCGGTGTCCCTGGTATCGTTGGCGAAAAATTTACGGGGGCCCCAGCGCGGGGGGGGAAGTGGCCCCCGCGGACCAAACGAAATTTTTTCGTAAAAGTCTAGTAGACCAACATACCATAAAAATTTCTTCATCCTCGGTGCCACGGTTCAGGTAGTTATTTAGGAAAAACTGCATTTTTTTGGGTTTGGGGGGGCCCAGCGCGGGGGGGGAGTGGCCCCCGGGGACCAAACGAATTTTTTCCTTAGAAGTCTAGTGGGGCTACATGCCCACCAAATTTCATGTTCCCCGGTGTTTCGGTGTCCCTGGTATCGTTGACGAAAAATTTAAGGGGGCCCCAGCGCGGGGGGGGAAGTGGCCCCCGGGGACCAAACGAAATTTTTCCGTAAAAGTCTAGTAGACCAACATACCATAAAAATTTCTTCATCCTCGGTGCCACGGTTCAGGTAGTTATTTAGGAAAAACTGCATTTTTTTGGGTTTGGGGGGGCCCAGCGCGGGGGGGGGAGTGGCCCCCGGGGACCAAACAAAATTTTTCCGTAGAAGTCTAGTGGGGCTACATGCCCACCAAATTTCATGTTCCCCGGTGCTTCGGTGTCCCTGGTATCGTTGACGAAAAATTTACGGGGGCCCCAGCGCGGGGGGGGGGAGTGGCCCCCGGGGACCAAACGAAATTTTTACGTAAAAGTCTAGTAGACCAACATACCATAAAAATTTCTTCATCCTCGGTGCCACGGTTCAGGTAGTTATTTAGGAAAAACTGCATTTTTTGGGGTTTGGGGGGGCCCAGCGCGGGGGGGGGAGTGGCCCCCGGGGACCAAACGAAATTTTTCCGTAAAAGTCTAGTAGACCAACATACCATAAAAATTTCTTCATCCTCGGTGCCACAGTTCAGGTAGTTATTTAGGAAAAACTGCATTTTTTTGGGTTTGGGGGGGCCCAGCGCGGGGGGGGGAGTGGCCCCCGGGGACCAAACGAAATTTTTCCTTAGAAGTCTAGTGGGGCTACATGCCCACCAAATTTCATGTTCCCCGGTGTTTCGGTGTCCCTGGTATCGTTGACGAAAAATTTAAGGGGGCCCCAGCGCGGGGGGGGGGAAGTGGCCCCCGGGGACCAAACGAAATTTTTCCGTAAAAGTCTAGTAGACCAACATACCATAAAAATTTCTTCATCCTCGGTGCCACGGTTCAGGTAGTTATTTAGGAAAAAATGCATTTTTGGGGGTTTGGGGGGGCCCAGCGCGGGGGGGGAGTGGCCCCCGGGGACCAAACGAAATTTTTCCTTAGAAGTCTAGTGGGGCTACATGCCCACCAAATTTCATGTTCCCCGGTGCTTCGGTGTCCCTGGTATCGTTGACGAAAAATTCAGTAAGGTGACAAAAAAAAAAAAAAAAAAACCTTTGACAATCCCTTTATGACCGCTTTCATTACCACATACTTCTGACTCAAATCAAACTTACTGTAAAAAACACATTATTAACGGTATTATCTAAACCTTTGTAAAATAGATAAGTTATCATACATTATGATACATTTTGCTAATTAAATAAAAAGTTTGCTTATTTGCAGATCAATATATAGCCTAGTAAATGTCTGCACTTATCTTTCTTATTAGTGCTGAAGAATGACTAAAACTGGCTAGAAAATAAAATAAAAAACATTGATCAGTGCTTTTTACTTTTCAAGTAATTACCTTTGTACATTTACTAAGGTAATTTTGAAAATGAATAGGCCAATAGTTTATCATTTTACTGGAGTAATATTTTATTGGGTTATCTGTACTTTTACTCAAGTACTTGATTTGTGTACTTCATCCACCACTCCACTGCTAAAATAAAACGGTTTATTGTAGTAACCACTGTGTATGACTGTTCATTAGTAGTTACTTCTTAGTTATTTTTCTTGCACATTAATTAATAGATAATTAATAATAGTTCTTCAAGAGTTATGACATAATTCATTAGTTATTGATTAACTAACTGAAACTTAACACAATCATACAATTCTATTACATACTAATTAGTTACCACATCTTCCTTAGTAGTTAACAGTAGTGACTTAAGTGTTAATACATAATTATCTATTAGTTCCTCAATAATTCCTTATTAGTTATGCAGTAAGTAAGATACAGTATTCTAAAGTGTTACCCATAAATCTTATCTGTTTCATTTATGTATGACTTAAACATATGAATCACATTCAGGAGTATTGATTGGTTTATGTTAAAACTATGTAAACCAAATGCATGGGAATTTGTTATGCAATTCAAATACATAAATCTTATGTTTAGACACAAATTTTTTTTTGAGTGATTAGACGATGTTTGCAAGGCAAGATATGATGAGAAATTGAGTTATATCGATGGAAAGGATCCTTACACAATGTCGAAAGAGGACTGGTTATGTAATCCTGCGGCGTACCCCGATATTCAGGAAATGGCACCGTTAGTATACACTTTTGACGAATTAAGAGGAAGAAAGTATCTGGAAGCATACAATTATTTTGTTAGAATGTGCGAGGTAAAATTTGATGTGGTCGCATTTGTGCGAGTGCATGGTCATGTAGCCTACTACATGAATTCTCCTGCATTGAACTTGTTTTAGCGCCCGCCAAAGTGAATTTTTGTCCCGCCAAAGTCTTATTTGATCGGTGAGTAATGTAGATGAACTGGGCGCATGTTTAACTGAAAGAACGAGCAGAAAGAGAGAGAGAGTCGGTCGCGCGCGCGCACTCCCTCTCTCTTCGGAGCCAGGCGAAAGTGTAAACAAGACTTCACCGTCTCCAAACTAAGCGCTGTCTTGCTCTCTCTCCCTCGTGGAAAAGTTAGTCTGGAGCCCTGCATTGACGGTTCACATCGCTGTAGACAGGCGGCTGATATCTGCACAGCCCTTATTATACGGTACATTTAGACTCAGTGTCAAGACAACACCATCTGGGTAAAAAAACAACAACAACACAACGCTCCAAAGTTGTCCGAACTAATTTGGTATAGGAGAGAGATGGAGAGCAGAGGCACGGAACGATGTGCTCCAGGTGTAGCCTCTGCCTCAGGCTCGACCAGCTGATGTGGCCACAGAGAAAGTGATGAAGGTGGACAATCGTCAGAGTGTGCTTCTGCCCAGCCAACACCTCTCAAGGGCTGTGTCGATAGTAGTCGCCTGGGTAGCTAACGTTACAGCGATATGAGAGCTAACATTAGCGCATTTAGCTAGCCCATCTTGGAAATGATTAGATAAAGTGTCAAATCTCCAGAGCACAAAACCTCTAAATGTTCACAAGAGCAGCACTGAACATTGACTCCAGCCACACGGAGAATAATCGTATGATTTTCATGTTCAGAATAATGCCGATTCAGGATATTATCATGCTCCGTAACACAAACGCTTGATCCACTTGACACACAAGATGGCGCCGTAAGGAGTTGCGGGAGAAATGTGATGTCATCGTAAATCTATCTATAGAGACTAGCGACATACAGCGACGAAATCGCTGGATGTGTGAACAGGGTTTAGGGGCCACGTGGGTCACTCAATCAGCAGACATGTAACGTGCGATTAGAGTGATTGACAGAAAACCTGACAAGTTACAAAACAATATGACCTTTTCAGCTCATCATGAACCTGAACTTGGGAGGCCCCTGGGCTTCAACCCAGGTAAGCCTGTGCATTCATGCGGCCTTGACCACAGTATAGACAAGCTGAACAAACTTCCTTACAAATGTGTGCACTCTAACAAACACAAAAAAAAACACAGAAAGGCTAATGGAAACATGTGTGCCTGCACTGTAAAAACTCATTTTCTTGATTTGTTATCACAACTTTTTATCTTCTGTCAAATCAACTTAGTTATTGAATGTGATTCAGATAGCATAATAATATAAGTTTCTATTTATTAAATCAATCTCCTTTGGTGGATTAACTCACCTCACTTAATTAACTCAAAATGTTAAGGCAACCAGGTAACTTATTTAAGTTAAACCAATAATATTTTTTTTTTCCAGTGTGGTGACCAGTGTTCAAGTAAGAGGTGTGAAGTTTGAGTTTGATGACATGTCACTGCAGCAAATGTGAGGCGTATGCTGTAAGTGTTCTGAATATAAGAGCTGTGGTTTCCTGTTTTGACATTTTTACGTTGCTGGCTTGAATCAACTACAATAAGACAGAGAACATCAAATTTTACATCTGAACTTTAATAAAAAAAAAAAAAAAACTTGACCAATTGAAATGTAAAGCACAAAATTTCTCAAGTGAAGATGATTATCTGCATGTCTGAATCAAAATTATTTAATGCTAAACATTTCTATCTCAGACAAACAAAAGTTTTACCCTCTCTTCATATCTGTTTGATGATTATTTCTATTTTTGTGAACCAATCAGAGCAAAAAAACTCTCTAGGGTAACTAATGTTTGGTTAATACCGCTCTTACTCTTTGTACATACACATGATAACCTAATTTAATGACAACCCCCTGTGACGTGAGACATTTTAGAAAAGATTTTCCATTTGACGTGAACCAATCAGATGAGAGCTGCCGTCTGTAAGACCCTCATAGTGTCAGTTATTCAGAGTCACTCACAGAGATGGAGAGGCCAAGAAATGCTTTCATCGTGCTCATCTGTAAGAAAAAAAAAGAGAAAAAAAAAACAGTTTTCAGATGTTTTAGTTTAGAGTTTTTTATAAGTAAATGACAATATTACTATAAATATTTTTTTATATGGTAATTTAAGTGCTTTAAGAGTGATTTTGCACTTTTACAGGTGTTTTGTTGTTCAGTGAGAAGAGAATCTATGGAGCAGAAGTGGAGATGAAAGTCACACCAGGAGACAACATCACTCTCTACTGTGATCGCTCTGTAACTCTTGGTTTCCGCTTTGTATGGATAAGAAACTGCTCTCATGAAGATCAACCCTCTCTCGTAATAGATTTTAGGAAATTGGATCTAGAGACATTTCAGTGTTTCAACTTTATCTACAACCGCTCCAGTAATTCTCATGATCTACATATTACATCAGTGCCTCTGATCTGGGACTGTATTACTGTGCAGAAATAGAGAATAAGGTAAATACAGATGAAAAAGGCATCATCTCCTCATCTGAAGTGTACCATTATGGAAACCGAACAACTCGTCTTTCATTTGCTGGTAAGAAAACATTTCTGCTATTCTTGATTAATTCTGGAGAACTTTACTCTGTGAAGAAGCAAGATCAGAAATATTTTTTATCACCATTATTAATATGTTTATTTTATATAGAGAAAGTAACTTTGTGTTCTGGACCCTCGAACATCAACTCCACTCTTCCTCTATCAGACTGTGTTCTCTGCTGGACGCTGCTGTTCAGTGTGTGTCCGGTGTGTGTTCTCCTCTCCTCACTCCTGTCCTCCATCTGTGTGTACTGCCTCTGTCGGGCTCAGACTGCAGGTATCTCGATCACTGTTCATTTCCTTGACACTTTTATTATGATTTTTCCAATATAAAACCTAATGTCTTTGATCAGTGATAAAAGCTGTAAACAAATTATAAATGTGTAAAAATGTAGTTAATATTGTTTTTGTAGTAGCCATAATGAGTTTTTTTTTGACAAAGCATATGAAGCTGATTCTGATATGAAAGAAGAGTTTCACATATTTCATGTTGTTTATAATTAGAAAGAAAACGGTTACAATTATACAGTAGCATTTATGTGTTTACATGCGACTGACATTTTTATGTATTTAAGAGCACAAGTTACTATGACTTCATACTATGGTTACAGACTTGCATTATTTTCTCACTACTGGCATATTTTCACACGATCTTTAGGTTCTGAGCAGAGTGCAGAGATACTCACAGAGAATTTGATTAAGGTATCTATATTGTTTCAGTAATTAGTTTTAAGCTTTAAGACAATAGTTTATATTGTTTCATGTGCATCTCCAATTCAGAGAAAACATCAGTGTGAGACGAGTAAAACTGGAAAGATCTGCCTCCACACTGAAGTCTCTTATAGACTGCTGACATCTTCATATCCCTATGCCAAGATGTGATTCTATTTGCTCAGTTTAAACAACTTACTGAAATCTTGCTGCTTTCTATTGCTCACTCTTTTTGTACTCTGCAACGTCAGCTATGATTTCTGAACTTGCCTTTTCTCAAGCATGCTTTTACCACATTTAGTACACATGCACACACATGCAACAGACTTGTTTTTTTTTTTTTTTTATATAAAATTCTTCTCATTGAAACACTCTCAGCTGTTGCTATAGGGCCTGTAGCTGCTTATGGCATTATTTTTATGTACATTCTTTTTGTAATTTCATATTTTTTGCATTAATCACAATAAAGTTGCCACAATGTCACCCTGTTTGGACTCAGTTGCACCTTTTCCCGCCACTAGTTTGTCATGATAGTTTCTAATGTGATTTGTCATCGCTGTCAGCTGTGCCATTGTTAATCACCTCATTTGTCTGTGCGTTTAGTCCTGTGTTTTCAGTTCACCCTTGTCTAGTCTCGTTTACGTATGGTTGTTGTTCTTCGAGTGAAAATTACCCTGTGGATATTATTAAATTCAGTTTGAACCTTTATCTTCATGCCTTTATATGCAGCATAACTGTTACAAAAGTATAGTTCAAGCATACCTTCAATAAGCACATGGCACATTTTTTTTTGCAACCTGTGTTATGATTTACACGATCTAGCCTATTAATATAAAAAAAATAAATAAAAATGCTTCTAAACCCCTATTTAATCCAATGCTGCTTTAACGGGTTAAAATTTTATTTTCTTGATAATATTAACATTAATTATTTTCGATCTGTGTTAAGATTATGCTGAACATGTAACAAAAAAAATAAAAAATAAAAAAATAAAGAAAAGAAAAACTGTATTATTTAGATGTTTCAAGCAGTTAGTCTAAAGGTAAACGCATACAGTTTTGTGTCTTCTATTTTTATCAGTAGATCATATGAAAATTTATCTCAAAATACATTTCAGGGGTAAATTGTAAAATAAAGTTCAGTCAGTATAAAAAGCACAAGTTTGTCAAATGTTTACACAGAATTGTCTAATACGCTTATGTTATGAGAGTGTCTGTGAATATGAATAAACCTTTAAAAAAAAGATAGGAAATGATGAAAACTCAATGGCTCTATCTAGTGGCTAATAGCTCAAACTGGTCTTGTCCTCCTTATAATAGCAGAGAATGATGTCAAAAGCACTTACCCACAAACCATTTGATCAGGACCAAATCTTGATAAGGGCACAGAAGTCAGGAAATGCTTTTATGAGAGATGGACTGTAATAAAATGAAACGTGTGCTCAAATTAGTTTTTCACCTCATAATTGAATGTAACTGTTCATGTTACGCAATGCTCAAGATATAAAAACAATGCTGAATTAAGCCATTTATACTTACTTGAATAGTGTTGAATAGTCATTGGTCTTCAGTGGCAGGGTAGAGACATATTTGCTTGAGCAGATTGATACAGGAATATACTTGTTGCATGCAAGTATTATAGGCCTATTACAAAATGCAACAATGGCGTTTTGATGACACAGGATGTAAGAAGTGGTTTTCGTGTGTGTGAATTCAGTGCTATTTAAGTTGTCGTGGTAATAAAGAGAGTCCGGCCTTCTGTTTGTTTTTCTGAGGTATGTGTTAAAACCACAAATGTTTCCAGTGGTCTTTGTGACGGTTTTCTCTTTTAGTGAATGCTTACTTCCTTTTTAACCTGTTAATTTCGCAGTCTTTTTAAGTTAAAGTTGATATTTTTATCAAGTTAAAAATATTTGTTTTCAATTTAATTCATTTTCAAATGATCTATTTCCAATGTGTGTCCAGTCCACCTAAAGTCCTTGTATCACCATGTAATTATTCTTAAATATGGTAAACAAAGTATTAATAATATGTTTAGATGTGGTTATTACTGAGCTGTTCACTGTATGTGGTGCTGAAACTCTTTTGCTCTGTTTTAATATTCACGTCAATTCACGGGTTTTCAAAGAAGTAAAGTAAGTTCTCCTCCCATTCTGAAACCCAATTTAGACATGCTAGAACAGGAAACCACAAGCTTGTAAGTGCACTAGTAAGTGTTGGAGCTACAGTAGTGTTTGCATAGAGAGCACAAATGTAATGGAACAATTTGTGGTTACAGCCAGAAACAAAAAAAAATTGGTTTCTAATAACATTTTAGGACCAAGGCCAGTAAACACCTCAAGAAAATGCATTCTTACAAAAATATAAAAGCAGAGCTGTTCTGGTGTGTCTGGTGGCCAATGAAAACAATAGCCATGTAGTTGAAAGATGCAATACAGGAAACTCATAATGATGCTCAGCACTTTTGGTCATCTCCATTGTCATGTTAAACATCACTACATTGTATATAATAATAATAATAATAATAATAATAATAATACTGTGAAAATATTTTTTAATTTATGGCCTCTGAGCCTCTTTTAGGGCCTTACATATTTACAGTTTTTTTTTTTAAATATATATATATATATATATATATTTACCTTCATTTATATAGGGCTTTTAACAATATAGATTGTTCCAAAGCAGCTTTACAGTGATAATAGGAAATAAAAGTAACAGAGATTGTTTTACAAGTAAAACTTACAAGTAAAAATCTATATTTTTATAATCTTATATTGAATTTGAGCATAAATGGTTTAATTAATATTAAACAAACAAATTACAGTATATAATGCAAACCAAGTCATTAGTTAATGTACATTAAATGTTCTTTTTTTTAAATAAAACGTCAATTCACAATATACTTTCATTTATATTTTTATGTGAACTAATAAAATTGCTAAGTCCTATGCTTAGTAAGACATGCAATATTAAACTTATTTTAAATTGTGTAATTATTATGTTAAAACAAAATATATATATTAATATCGTTGTCGGAGGAAAACTAACGGTAATCATTCACTCCTGAACTCAGTTATTTCATCTGCCACAGTTATGAGGTGCTTTGGATAGTCTGATGTAATTATCGTTCCAGATTTGCTTTCAGATTATTGTCAGTCACCATATCACATAATAAAACATAATTTAAAATGTCACAATCTCACTTCATTTGTTGTAGTACGGAGCTCCTAAAGCGACATGGTGATGGAAAAATGTAAGATAGGAGAAAAAAAAAGTTTAAACCAAGTTTAAATGATTCTTATGTTATTTTAAAATCCTGTAGGTTCTAGTGCTGAATCACAGACTGAGCACATACATGATGAGGTATTGTATTATATGTGCACATCACTATAAAGATTTCAATAAAATGTATTTACATTTGTACATATACATTATATATATATATATATATATATATATATATATAAATTCAGAAGAAGAAAGGAGTTCAGACTTCAGAGCTTATTAATAAAAATGTTCTTGAAACTTAATGAAATGTTTAGTGAAATTAGAAAATATGTAAGAGATCGTTCAGTTATATTGTATACACATTCTCATATCCATATATTTTGTTTTATTGTCACGAGTAATAATCTGGGTTTACTGGGTTTTACACGATTCTTTGTGTAGTGTGGTATTTGTGGCGGTGTAGGCTACTAAAATAAACATCACGTGACGTGTGTATAGCTTTCTTCTTCTCACCGCTAATTCCTGATGGTTTAGAGGACAATTACTCGAGTCGCCCCCGCGGGTTTCAAAGAATAGTACAACGGCGAGCGCGTCAAGTATAAACACCTCGTCCGTTTGGGGAGGTGCGCGCGCAGTCTGCGGAGACTCGCGCTGCGGAGCCAGGCGAAAGTATAAAAACAAGGCTTAAAGTGTTCCAGCAACGGGAGCCAGGCGAAAGTATAAAAAAGGCCTTCTCCATTCCGCATACAAGCAACAGATGCAGACGGACAAATGAACGGGGCTGAACACGCACTCCAGGTACATACGCCACCGCACTCCACCATGGAGGATCGAATCTGAAGCATTGTTTGACGATCATACACCCATACAGTAGACACAACATTTGTGGACAAACTTAACAACAATATAGCACCGAAAATAAATAGAACGAGTCGAGACGAACATCCAGCCACAGCGGAGAAGCCAAACACAGGCGCCATGTGGGAGGAGTCAACACACCTGATACAAAGGGAAATAGTGATAATGATAATACACCTGATAATAGTGAATGTAAGTAGAAAAGATTTGTTTGTGTGGAGGACCAGAAGTAATTCAGCACATTGGACAGCTCCCAGTGCTGAACCAACTGAATCACATCTGCAGAAGAATTTCTGAATGATGCAGAAATGTTTTTGTCCTTCCTGAATATTAAGGAAGTATTAAGAAAAGGCACATCTGCATTAGCATATTGCAGACATAATGAAAAATATAAACCACATAAAAAAAAAGAAGTCCAGCTTGCATTTAGCAACTGTGTCTGACAATATAAATCACACACTGTCCTCAATGGCTGTCATAGAGCATCACACACTTTTGTCTGACTCAATAAAAGTTGATTACATGTATATGAGACAGAGAGTTAAACAGAGAGAGTAACTTGGAAGACAGACTGTAGACTTATTTGAGGTGAGATATCATCCAGATAATACATTTTACACTGAGCTTGTTTTGGTATTGTTGGATATTATTGAATAATCACTGAAAAAAAAGAATAGCTGATAACTGTATCCGACACAGTTGTGCTTAAATTATATATTCCAATTGTTATAATATTTTGTCAGTTTTTGGTGAAATATAACACTGAGTTTATATGATAATTTTCAGTTTAATACTCATTTTATTAGAAGGCTATTAAGATTAAGAAAACATGAAAACATTCCATATGCATGTTAGTGCAAATTTGTTCAAGATGGCCTCAGGAAAACACATGCACTCTAACCAACACAAAAAAACCTAACAAAGGCAAATGGAAACATTTGTGTTTTGTGACCAGTGATCTACTGAGAGATTATATCTGAGAGTTTGATGACATGTAAAAGCAACAAATGTGAGGAGGCTGTAAGTGGTCTGAATGAAGCTTGTGGGTTTCCTGTTTTGACATGTTTAGATGTTGTTGCCTCGTAGCTTTTTATTTTTACCCACTTCAATAAAACAAAGAACCACATAAAATTTAATATTAGTTCTCTAGTTCAAAGGACTTCTATCACAATCATGAATTTACTGACTGCATGTTAACTCTTGTGTTTAATACATTTCTGATGCTAATAGTATCTTAGTTGCATTTTATCACTAAATACTGAAGCCTCTCTGCATATCTGTTCGATGATATAAAGGTTTAAGATTTGCCTGATCGCAAAGCCAAATCAGTGCAAAAAAAGGTTGTAATGTAATCGATGGTTGGTTAAAATTGCTTTTACTCTTTGTACGTTCACACAATAACCCAATTTCATGCCAACCCCTCATGACGTAAGGCTTTTTTTTAAAGCTAAAACTTTCCATTGATGTGAACGAGTTAGATAAGAGCTGATGTCTGTAAGACCCTCACCAGAGTCAGTTATTCATAGACACTCACTGAGATGGAGAGGTCAAACCTCATCGCGCTCATATGTAAGAAATATTATACTAACTTAAGATGTTTTTGAGAGTTTTTGAATAAAAATGTCAATATTACTGTGAACATGTTTGTATGATAGTATAATTTGAAGTGCTTTATATAGTTATTTTGTGCTTTTACAGATGTTTTACTTATCAGTCAGATCAGAATCTATGGAGCAGAAGTGGAGATGAAAGTCACACCAGGAGACAACATCACTCTCTACTGTGATCGCTCTGTAACTCATGGTTTCCGCTTTGTATGGATAAGAAACTGCTCTCATGAAAATCAACCCTCTCTCATAATAGATTTTACAACATGGGATCTAGAGATATTACAGCGTTACAGCTCTTTCCACAACCGCTCCAGTAATTCTCATGATCTACATATTACTAACATCAGTGCCTCTGATCTGGGACTGTATTACTGTGCAGAAATAGAGAATAAGGTAAATACAGATGAAAAAGGCATCATCTCCTCATCTAGTGTACTATTATGGAAACCGAACAACTCGTCTTTCTTTTGCTGGTAAGAAAACATTTCTGCTAGTTCTTATGTCATTGCTTGATTAATTCTGGATAATTTTACCTTTCTCTTTGAAGAAGCGAGTTTAACAGATCAGAAACATTTTTATCAGCATTATTGATGCGTTTATGTTTATTTTACATAGAGCAAGTGACTTCCTGTTCTGGACCCTCGAACATCACCTCCACTCTTCCTCTATCAGACTGTGTTCTCTGCTGGACGCTGCTGTTCAGTGTGTGTCCGGTGTGTGTTCTCCTCTCCTCACTCCTGTCCTCCATCTGTGTGTACTGCCTCTGTCAGAGGAAAACTACAGGTAATTGTTCACAGATTAATACTCTTCTTTTGCACTATATCACAGTTTTACTTTAATGTACAGACAAACAAGTTTTGTCAATGACCAGAAACTTTGGATCAACAAAACTGAATCAATTGAAGTGCAGCATATATGTGCACAAACTATTTATGTATGTATATATATATATATATATATATATATATGTTCTTATATTTTAACAATCCATTTTAGATTCTGCAACTGATCAAAATGACAAGCTAAAAAGTAGAAATGTTGTTGAGGCAAGATACAGGTACGGTAAGGTACACAAACATACACACAGTCACCATGAAATCAAAATGGACAGTTCTTATTTTTTTATGATACATTTTTTATCCTTGTACATCATATTTTTGTGACCTTTAATCAAAATATCTTCCTTTCCCTGTTGCAACGACATCTCATCTCTTCTTTGATCGTTACTAGTGGATTACCATGATTTTCATTTTAGAATTACTTAGAATTACACATTAATTATGAACCTGTATATAGTAGTTCTCAGTAGTCCTCTGGAAGGTATGAAAAAATAGCAGTTACTGATTATCTAAGATAGTCAGGTCCGAATCTTCAAGATTGTGTAACCCTGTAGGCATTTTTGAGGAAAAGTTGTTATACCACATTTTTAGAAAGTTCAATGTCTCCTGAATAAGGATCCACCGTATAACATTGAAATAAGGGTCCCATTTTCTTGTAATTGTTATTGAAACAATAGGTGCATTATTCACAGCCGAAACACTACAGGTGGATAGGGTAAAAAATTTAAGTTATAGATATCACCATAAAACCTTTCCAGTTTTTCACTTACATAGAGACAGACATTTTTTGTATTACAAGTTTTCTGAAATGTCATGTTTACATATGCAAATGAGGCATACCAGTATATATATATATATATATATATATATATATATATATATATATATATATATATATATATATATATAATTCGAGGGGCAGGCATACCAGTACGCGGTTCTCCCTTTCGGGCTAGCCCTGTCTCCTCTTGTCTTCACGAAGGTTGTCGAGGCAGCCCTTGTTCCTCTCGACGACTGGCTGATCCTAGCTCACTCTCGAGACAAGGTTTGCGAACACAGGGACCTAGTGCTCCGGCACCTAGTTGTCTGGGCCTTCGGGTCAACTGGGAGAAGAGCAAACTCTGCTCCGTGCAGAGGATCTCTTTTCTCGGTATGGAAATCAACTCGGTCGCCATGGGCACGCAGCTTACGAGCGAGCACGCGCAGTCACTGCTAACTTGCCTTCGTCAGTTCGAGGGCAAGAGTGCGGTTCCACTGAAACTATTTCAGAGGCTCCTGGGGCATATGGCATCCGCAGCCGCAGTAACGTCGCTTGGTTTGCTTCATATGAGACCGCTTCGCGATCAAGTCCCGAGGTGGGCATGGCAACACGGCACGCTCCGAGTCCCAGTGACTTCGACCTGCCGTCAGACCTTCACCCCGTAGACGAACCTCAGTTTTCTTTGGGCTGGAGTGCCCATGGAACGAGTTTCCTGGCATGTTGTTATATCAACAGATGCCTCCACAATGGGCTGGGGCGCCATGTGCAATGGACATGCTGCCGCGGGCTCCAGGACAAGACCCCAGCGCCTTTGGCATGTCAATTGCCTCTAGTTGCAGGCTGTACGTCTCGCCCTGCACCGCTTCTGTGCGTTGCTCAGGGGTCAGCACGTATTAGTCCGATCAGACAATACCGCCACAGTAGCGTACATCAACCGACAAGGTGGTCTGCGCTCCCGTCGTATGTCGCAACTCGCCCGCCACCTCCTCATATGGAGTCAGAAGCATCAGAGGTCGCTTCGAGCCATTTATATCCCGGGAGACCTGAACCGTGCAGCCTATCTGTCTCGGTTTCGGCCTCTCGCTGGAGAATGGAGACTCCATCCCCAGTCGGTTCAGCTGATTTGGGATCAGTTCGGGGACGCACAGGTAGATCTGTTTGCCTCCCACGACTCGTCCCACTGCGACCTGTTTTATTCTCTGACCGAGGGCACGCTCAGCACGGATGCACTGGCGCACAGCTGGCCGCGGGGCTTCTGCAAATATGCGTTTCCCCCAGTGAGCCTTCTTGCGCAGACTTTGCGCAAGATCAGGGAGGACGAGGAGCAGGTAATTTTGGTTGCCCCGTATTGGCACAACCGCACCTGGTTCCAAGAACTAGTACTCCTCGCGACAGCACCTCCCTGGCCAATTCCTCTGAGAAAGAACCTGCTTTCTCAGGGACGGGGCACCCTATGGCACCCTCGTCCCAATCTTTGAAATCTCCATGTGTGGTTCCTGGACGGGACGAGGCAGGTTTGAGTACCCTACCACCAGCGGTGGTGGCTACCATCACTTCCGCTAGAGCATCGTCCACGAGACATGCCTATGCGTTGAAGTGGAACCTCTTCGTCAACTGGTGTTCTTCTAAACTTCAAGAACCCACGAAAGGCCCGATCAGTGTCGTGCTTTCCTTCCTGCAAGAAGGGTTGGAGCGAAGGCTGTCTCCCTCCACCCTGAAAGTGTATGGTGCCGCCATTGCCACACATCATGATGCAGTTGATGGTAAGTCCATTGGAAAGCACGACCTGATCATCAGTTTCCTGAGAGGAGCGAGGAGACTGAATCCTCCTCGCCCTCCTCTCGTTCCCTCTTGGGACCTCTCAGTGGTTTAACTGCTCTGCAGAGTGCTCCCTTTGAGCCTCTGCAATCAGTGGAGCTTAAGTTCCTGTCAATGAAGACAGTGCTCCTGGTTGCATTGGCCTCCATCAAGAGGGTAGGGGACCTGCAGGCATTTTCGGTTGACGAAGCATGCCTGGAATTTGGACCGGCTAACTCTTACGTGATCCTGAGACCCTGGCCTGGATATGTGCCCAAGGTTCCCACCACACCCTTTCGAGACCAGGTGGTGAACCTGCAAGCGCTGCCCTTGGAGGAGGCAGACCCAGCCTTGGCACTGCTCTGTCCAGTACGCACCCTCCATGCTTACGTAGACAGAACGCAGTGTTTCAGGACTTCAGACCAGCTCTTTGTCTGTCATGGTGGGAAGCTGAAGGGAAAGGCTCTCTCCAAGCAAAGGTTGTCTCACTGGATAGTGGACGCCATTGCTTTGGCTTACCAGCAGCAAGGTCGACCATGCCCCCTTGGTGTGACGGCCCACTCCACCCGGAGTGTGGCATCCTCTTGGGCTCTAGCGCATGGCGCCTCGCTAACAGACATCTGTAGAGCTGCAGGCTGGGCGACACCTAACACGGCCTCTGGGCGACCCCCACGTGTGTAGTCCACTGTAAGCCTCTCTGAGCATGTGTCTTTCCCTCGGCAAGCCACCTTGCCACCCCTGGGTTTGAAATATTCCACCTGCGGCTGGACACCCCAGTGATTCTCAATATGCAGCCCCCTGGGGTCATGTGTATTCCAAGTTCCCCCCTTCGGGCTGGGCATAATTGCATATTTCCACTGATATATGCTTCCCAATGTACCTTGGTACCTTGGCATAATTCCAGCAGCCATTAAAAACTGTCCCTTTCATGTTAATGTTGTTTTTTTTCATTGTTTACATGTTTAAATATTCTGAGAATGCATAGTTTAGTTATAATGTTTGTTTAAACTGCAATAAATGCATTAAAACGTTTTTTTTTTTTTTTTTTGCAGCCATTCTGTTTTTATTGTTTATGCCAAAACAGTGATGTTTACAACTTGTTATACGGCAGAAATGGATTCAGCACCTAAAAATCATATAGAAACAACACTTGAAGTACTTTTCCTCAAAAATGCCTACTGCATCTTATCCAGGGCTATTTATCTATTTTGGGACTCGACTAAGAGTAAACTGCAACATTCAACTGCTGTTTACTTATTCCTTAGCTTAATTTCTTAATCAGATTCCTTCCAGGATTTATTCCAGGAGAATGATGATGAAGAGGTGTGTTATACATCTTTAGACGTGATAACCAGGAGACAAAACCGGCACAAGAAAACAAGAGTGCCGAGTTCTGACTTCAGTACATATGCTCAGGTCAGAGAAGGAATAGATTAGAAAGTTGCAGGTGCCATGATCAGTAAAACATCATGTTCATGGTATGTCTGTTGGTTAATTAAATTGTAGATAAAATATTTAGCAAAAATTAAAATGCTTCTGTATTTGAAGTAAAGAATTATCAAATAAAAAATGTTTCCTTTAGTAAAAGTACTCCAGTATGTTTCTATACAGTATTTGTGGACACACAGTAATGACCTGCATAACAGGATGTAGAAGTGGGTTTCCTGTATGAAGTGGTGTTTAGTTTAAGGTGTGTATATTTCTCTTAAATTGGATGACCACAACATTTATCTGACTCATTTTTACAATAAGCATCATCAAATTTCCCTGAAACACACTCCATGCTGAGTGAGAGATCAGCATTCTGGGCCTGCTGAGCAGGATAGTGTGTTTGGATGACAGCTGGTGACAAGCAAACAGGCGACATGTGAAGTGGGTTGTAAAACGTAATCCAAGTGTTAATCTAAAACTTTTAGTGTGTCTTACAATTGCAAAGTAAAATAGAATCCCTACATCCATGCCCACTTTAGTTGCTCCTCTGTAGAAAGATACATTTCTTGTTTATCTTTTTTGTTTTCCTTCAGACTGGTGCATGAACCTGTTCTGCCTTTTACTAATTGTACATTTAATTCTTTAGTACATTTAAAATTAAATTTAAAGAAGTTATTTGAAGTGTTTCTTTTGAACCGCCAGAGTTGTTCTTCAAAGGAGCTTTAATGCCCTGTTCTTTTTTTCTCAAGGAAGGGTCTTGCCTTACTCTCAGTTAAAAAGATAGCCATCTTAACCACAAATGTTTCCATTCAGTTCAGTGCTTGTGTGTATTTGAGACAGAAGTATGCACAGACGTTGGTGTGTGAGTGTAAATGTTCATGTGGTGAGTTTGTGGTGAAATTTGTTTGTTTGCATGCAATGTCTGCAAAAGCACAGACTGCAGGTTTAGCCTAGAGGTTAAGGAGATGGACTTTCCAATCCCAAGATGAGAGTAAAACATTAACACTTTTATACCCACATTTGTCAACGTCACTGAACTCCAGCGGACTATCTTACACAATTAATGGATTAAATGCACTTGCTGAAGAAAAAAAGGACCAAATTTGAGGTTAACACTGGGTAGATAATCTGTTGATGAACCCAAAGGACAGCTCTTCGTACATTTACATCTACATACTGTATATTTTTGTTACTGTATATAATGGATATGATTTAAAATATGTGTCTACTTGTCCATGATCTGTTTATGTCTGAAAGAGACTCAATTTAGTGGTTAGAGCAGTCAGTGTGAGAGTTTTACAAGTGGCCTGAGGGGGCAGTTTGCATTTGTAAAATCAGGAACACTTTGGGCCCTATCATACACCCGGCGCGACGCAAGTGTTTTTTGCTAGTTTCAGCCCGACGCAGTTATCATTTTCACATCCTGCTGTTGTTTAAATAGCAAATGCATTTGTGCCCATTTGTGCACCCATAGGCGTGCTGGTCTGAAAACGAGGTATGTTCAGGCGTATTGTTGTCGCGTTGCTATTTTGAGGCAACTGAAATAGACTGCAGTCAATGGCGCAGTATTTTTTTGTTATTTAAAGATCGCGTTAGTAATGTGCGCCTATAGGCAGGTCCACAATGTGCGTACACTTTGTCCCGTAGGTGGTCTGCTCACTCGCTTTAACCTCGTGCACGAGCAGATCCGTTTTCTCGCTAGAGAAGCGTTCAGTTTTTCCACTCGCAAATTCCGCCATATAAATTGCAATCCGCCATGGCGCGAGCACAACTGGCTTTTAAAGGGAAAGGGAAATGAGACTCTGATTGTTTTTTTTTGCAAGTTATGCTCAAAACACACCCATTACTCATTAAGAGAATGGGGACAACCCTTTTACCACCACACAGGGCCATTGCTAGTGGGGTGAAAGGTGGTGACAATTATAGGGGCCCTGCTGCCCAGGGGGCCCCACAAAATCCAGTAGTTATACTATAGGCCCCTGTTGTATGAATAATTCTAATATTTATTGTAGTTGTATGCCTGAGATTTAGATGAAAACCACAAATATATGCAATTTGGTTAAATGTCTTTTCCAAATATCTGCTTCTCTTACCTCCCTAAAATTGGTTTAGTCCGATCTAAAGTATTTATTTATTATTCAGTCAGTGACAAACATCAGATGGACCCAATACAATTGTAAGTCCCACCCCAGCTCGTGAAATGAACCAATTAGAGTTGAGGCGGCAGTGCCTGAAGTTAACGATGAACTTGGTAGAAGAGCAGGAGACTGACTGACTGAAAAATGTCGGGGAAAAGAAAACATAAATCAGGCAACCAGAAACGCCATGAAAAGGAGAGGGAGGCCAGGAGAGTTGTTGTATCCCAATCGATCAAGACGTTCTTAAAGACAGATTGTGTTGTTATTTCGCTGGGAATAAGAAAACTACCATCTACAGCCTGCCGGGTACTGTCTCTTTTCAAAATCAGTGCACACCACAATCGACCGAATGATTACGTGGTCAAAATTCCGGTCTTTTTACACTAAATAGAGTTAAAAAATTGACACGAGTCACGACGCATTGCATTATGCACCTGACTTTCCGGCTAATGATGTATTTATTACATCAAGAAAACATGAATACAACACACTGCACTTCAATGAATACATTTATTAGCTTTATTTAATAATATTACTAGTTCCATTTTATCTTTATAAAATGTTTTGTTGTTACTTGTTTAAAATTGGTTTTATTATTATTATTTTATTTTTTTGCTTTTTGTTAGTTTTTATTAGTTGTAATATTTAAATAAACATTTAACTTTTAAAATAAAGGTTTCACAACAACATCACCATCTTCTGTTATATGTGGGCCTCCATGCTCATCTATTGCACAGGCTATGATATTGGTAGAGGGTGGTGGGTGCCCACATCAATATTTTTTCAGGGGGCCCCGAATCCTCTAGCTACGGCCCTGCCACCACACATCCCGCCGCTAAACCAGCAAAAGTGGATTCGGACACGCCCTAAGTGCACTTGCGCCGTGCGCTTTAGACCATGCGCTTAGATCGTTAAAATAGGGCCCTTTATTTTGATGGTCCCTTTTGAACATTCTGTTGACTTTAACTTTAACTACATGTCAACTAACTCTCATTAGAATATTAACAGACTGTCTGCTTCATATCTGCTATCACTTTATTGTGATGCTCCCCAACAGACATTTTACTACTGACTATAGTAAGTAACTCTGCAACTACATGTCAACTTATTCTAACCCTAACCCTACCAATACTCTACTAACACTAATGAGAGTGAGTAGACATGTCGGTGCAACGTTACTTAGTCAACAGAATATGTTAAAGGGACCATCAAAATAAAGTGAAACTGTAAAATCTTTTGAAATGTCCAAAATATTCTTATTGTTCTTATTATTATACACTGTCTAATGTTTATACTGTATTGTTTTCTCATATTTATTTATCTCGACTTTATTTTTGTGCAGCACTTTTGAAATGCACATCTTTATGTGAAGGTATGTGAAGCTAAATAAATAATAAAATGAGCCATGTCAATCCATCTTGTGATTTAATTAATTCAGTGTCTTTAGTTGTGCTGTAAGTGACCTTGGCTTCGCTGTTTAAAGGTACACTATTTAACTTAGCAGTTAAAAAATAAACTGCATGCATCTTGCAGAAGAATATTGTTTTGGTTGTGCTTCGGCTTTGTGTCCCTGAATCCATTTACGTTACACATTTTAGGTTATAATATCTGACTACGTTTAGATTACTTTTGACCTAACTTGTTTATCACAATAATTTGAATAGGATAATCTTGTTCCATATTTATATAAAAATACAATGAGAAAGAAACCCACGAATCATACAAACTACTGTTCAACTAGTTTTCGAGTAGACAGGATTCTATCCTAATCATATTTCTCTGGCACACTTTTTATTTATTCATTAATTTATTTATAAACATTAGAATAGTCTTTTTTTTTTTGCAAATAAATTTGTGTACAATTAAAAAGTTTTGTTATGGCATCACCAAAAGAATATATATATATATATATATATATTATATAAAATAGAGAACCACTTGTTAAAGACTTATAGGGATATAGTATAGTATAGATAAACTATAAGAAATATATATTGCCTTGTCATATGTAATCAGATTGATTTTGGAGGACCAGTATAAATTCAGCACATCGGACAGTTCCCACTGCTGAACGTGCTGAACAACAGACTAATTCAGTTAATTCTGAAAGACGAAGTATATGTGGTTGTACTTTCTGTTTGAGTAAGTATTAGGAGAAGCCAAATGTGCCAAACATGCCAATATGCCAATATTCTTATATGCCAATATAAGAAGCCATAATATGGCGTTTATTTAGTCTCAAAACTCGCGCACATAAAATCAAGGCGCGTGCACAGGATACGAGGGCCGCGCCGGCGCGTTTCTGCACCGCGAGCGCTCTAAACCAAGCTTCAGAAAGTATCCGCGCGCACAAATACTGTCCCGCGAGCACGGGGCTGTGATGCATTCTCGCTCGACCCTCTTTACGCTCTCGCTTATCAAGATGACTTTTGAGACTTTGGTGGCGAGGACAGTGGGTGGTGTCCCTGCTGCTGTCACGATAAATACGGATGAACCCAAACGCAAACAGGATGTATAACAAATAGTTTATTTACTAACAAACAGGGAAAACAAAACCCACAAGGGGGCAAAACGTAGACAGAACACAAAGAATCTAAACTAGACTATAACTAACAATAACTAGACAATACTCTGGAACAGGAAACTCACAGGATATCACACGGTCTCAAAACTCACAATGATCACACAGAGGTAAAGATCACAATGAACCGACACAAGACAGCAAACACAAGGAGACTCACCCCTGGTTCACACAGGACGCCGGAGCGACGCGGAAGCGGCGCGGAACGGAGGCCGCTTCCTTTCGGCGCCCATGTTAACCTATGGTGTCGTTCACACCAGACGCGGTGCGCCGCGGCGTGTCGCGGCCGGCCCGCGCCGTGAAGCGCCAGTTTCGGCGTCTGGTCTATTTTTTGCGCGAGCCGCGAGTGATCCGCATCCATTCCGGCAGGAAGTCACACCAAGAAACACGAGACATCCGGTCAATTGTCAAAATATAAGCAATTTTAAAATTAAAATACCGCGAGTATTAAAGTCCACATGAATTCAAAATTGACCATATTTACTTTGTTTGCCTAAATTGATCGTTTTGTGGTGAACAATTCATCCATCCAAGTCAATCCACACAAAAAAAAATTTTGGCTTCGTAATCTTTAATCAAAATCTGAAAATGCCCCTCCCCTCTGCATTGGAGGACCTTCCCTGATGACGTATGTTTGACGGCTTGGTTTGGGCAAACGCTTAACCACTCCCCTCAAACCGTTAGTCTGTAATGAGCGAGAGATGGAGAGGAGGAGCGCTGAGTAAAACCCTGCCCTCTGTTCAATATACCTTTTCACTGGGAAATACGTCACAACACTGGAGAAAAGTCGTTTGCAACTTCCGGTTCACGCGGACTTTAACAAAAAGTATTAATACAAGAAGTGTACAAACTTCTTGGTTACAGAAACATGGTGTATTCATTTTATGAGGTTATTTACTTACCCATGATGTAAAAAAAATAGCTCTGAATAAACAACAACTGAGCAGAAGCGCTTGTCGACCGCCGCGGAGAATACACGTCTAGTGTGAACAGGCAGGCGCCGGACCACGTGTGATTTTCCGTTCCGCACCGCTTCCACATCCGGTGTGAACCAGGCATAAATAGGAGAACCAATAAGGGGAACAGGTGATGCTAACTAGACAATCATGACAAACGAGGATAACAAGGGGGCGGGGTAAGGTAACAAGACACACAAGCACATGGCCCAAACCAAAGACCATGTGTTGTACACAAACATGGGTCTGCCATGATCCTGTCTCAATAACTAGAGAACTTGAGGACAGAATCATGACAGCTGCAGAATGCCCTGTCTCAGCCAGCACCTAGAGAAAGTGAGGATTGTTGTTATTGTCACCTTAATATTGTTTACAAGCAATTCTTTTTTATATTCTTATGATGGGCAATATTATACTTTGTTATTCAAATAGTAGTCTTGTCACGGTTCACAAATTCTCTGCCTTTTCCTTGTCTCATGTGATTGTTGTGTTGTGTGTTAATTAGTGTGGGTGTGTCCTCCGATTATCTCTGATCAGCAGCGCCAGCTGATTCCCATCTACTCACCTATTTATTCTCGGTGACCGGTGTCTTCTGTTGTCAGAGCTTTGTGGTATATTCCGGTGTTTGTTCCTGTACCTTTTGGCTGTTCCCTGTGATCTACGTTCCAGTTGGATTATTCGTCGTGTCTTCATCTCTGTTCTTCGTCGTCACTCGCCTGGATTCGGATCATCACTGTGTTCATCACTCATCACCAGCCCGGTTGCTCGTCGAGGTCCCTGTGTCACTCTCCCGCCCCTGTGTGTCGTGCTTTGGACTCTCTGACCACTCTGTTTATTTCTTAATAAACGCACTTGTACCTGCTTTTGTCTCCTCTCTTGCATTCATGACAAGTCTTTGTTTGAATGGCAAATTTGAGATTCTGCAAACCAGAGGCATACTGGTAATGACATTGAGCAGAACATGACAAGGTTTGTCATATTCAGGCAATAGAGCTGGACAGTGCTGTTTTTTATTTTTTTATTTTCCATCATTACAAAATATATTTTTTTTTTATGTTGTGCGCTTAACATTGTTTGTCTCTTAATGCATCTTACCCTGTCTCATCTCTTATTTGACTCTTCTATAGATCCTTCCCAGGACTGTTTGGGAAGACTTTTACCAAAAGAAAATCAGCGGGGGAAAAGGGAACAAATTCTGCTCTTAACATAAAAAGCCTCAGCCTGACATTTTGCTTTGAGGAAACTAAGCTCAAGTAAAGTGTCAGATTAACCAATTTTTCCATGTATGATGAAGCTCATATTGAACAATTTGAATTTTCCCAGCCTATTTACCTACATAGGTAACACTGTAGCTTTTAAACTTTCTAAAATACACTACCTTGAAGGTAAACCATGCAGGTGAGTTGCCTCAAGGAAGAAGTGAAATGCTGTTGATGCACAGTTATTTGTGGCTGCATTCAAGTACATAATCTACAAAAGAAACATTTAAAACAATTAAAAGGCATCAAAGTTAAAACTGATAGGGTTCCTTCTCAGGAAGCACGAGTATACTCAGCAAGCATAGCACACTGACCAAGTTCTATTATGAAATTTGTTTGTCGTGTGCTTTTTACTTAAAGGTAAATTATGTAAACTTTGGCACTCAAGCGGTTAATAAACCAAACTGCATACAATGCATCTTGCGGAAGAAGTTTATGTCTCTCTGTTTATGTCTATAGACTTTCAATTAATTTAAGGTCTGGGCATTACATGTTATTTAAAAAGTTATGTAAAAATATGCTGGTATAGTCTGTGTTCAACATGTGGAATTACTAAAATGTTAAAAATCAGCAGCAGCCAGCTACCTTTCTGGAGAAACCATCCACTGCTCCAAATGTCACAATGTTGTATCTAGAAAGCAATTGGGCATAAAATATCATTCATATATAAAATTAAAACAAAGTCAATGTGTATTATGAAAATTACCCAATCCAAAATGAAGTAGCCATACAGTACTTTTGATGAATTAACTTCAAATAAACTTGACTTTAATACAAACCTGATTAACTTAGAGACAAGGGTCCTGGTAAAGAGTAAACTGCGTACAACACAGCCTAGACTTGACAGCCTGGAGACGATGCCCACAGAATCAACCTTATGCATGGAGGCTACAATTCTTCTCCAATGAACCCTATGGCCTATTGACTCCAGTCTCCCTCTGACCATCCTGTAGCCAGCATTTGGTAAAGGATTCTTGATTCTTCCATCGTGAAACATGAGGCTGGACGTTCCAGTTGTGCCTTCACAAGGTCAAACTCTGTTTCTTTCATTTTATTTTATTTTAATAAAAAAAAGGCAAAATGTTTATTGTAAGTTTTAAGTAAAAAAAAAAAAATGCAGTTTCAAATTTGAAAAATGAACTCTTTAATTTGAATGTGGAGACCTCAATGTGTTTCTTGGGGTTGGATGGTGAGTTTTTTTCTGTACAGTATCTTTGAGTAAGTATAAGAGGCACTTCATCCAGTTCAAAAGTTCAAAAACTCTTTCGTTCCAACATAAGAATACATTTCTTGCAAATATGGCCGCAGGTGTTTATCTTCGTCATAAACTTTGTTCTTCACCGGAGTAGCAGGTGCTGCCGCTAGAGGTCGACAGGTAGTTGATTTTACCGATAACAATAACTAGTTTGGACCACACTGGCCGATAACCGATTAATCAACCAATAGTTTGTAAAATGGATACTGATTGAAAACAAACATAAAAAAAGTGCTGAACTTTATTTATATCTACACAAAGGCCATAGCATTGAAATCAGACACATGTATATTGTATGTACTCTCACACTTTATTTGCTTCTATTTTAGAACACTTGATGATTATCTAATCAAAATATGTGTTAAAGTGATTATAAAAAGGAGAACTGAAATCGAATGCATTTCTGATTTATGTTTCTCTCGGGTGCATGAAGATACAGTTCGTTTTCTCATGTCACTAGCTTTAAATATGTGCCACTTCGCTGGATAACGAATGCATAAAAGCGAACAAATGGATGTAAACAAATGAAAATAGATGGTTATAATTTGTCGCATTGTTTTAAACGCTTGAGGTAGGCTACTAATGTTTGCATCCTCTCAGCCTCGACGGCAAACATACTGCTGTTCTCCACTAATGCAGCATCTAGTCAACAAATTAATTACTTTATATTGATATGAAAACATGTACTGTAGTGTACTGTATAATACTGTTTTGTTGTCTATGTTTTAAATCCGTTTTTGAAGTGTCCCGCTCTGTGCAGCGCGCAGCCTCACGTGTCAAAACAAACTCCACAAGGTGTCAGTGAGTTTAATTTCGCTTCTCGCGGCCAATCTTGTACTGTATAATGACAGCAGACCCTTCTCAGCTAAATCTGAAATCAACTCTGAAATGAATCAACTGCGGTTGTGCGAGCACTTGTTTGCACATGCCTGCTTGCAGTCTGTGTTCTTCCGACTTTATTTTGTAGTAAGTAACGAACATTCTTCAGGGAAATGTATCGGAGTAAAAGTATACATTTTATTCTGGAAATGTAGTGGAGTAATGGTGAAAGTTGACAGAAATATTTTTTGGGAGAATCTGTATTTTAATTGAGGACTGTAGAGAAGTATTATTAGTTTGGTACATTACACCACTGTTAATACTGTACAAACTGTATTTTCTATCCCCATAGGCCTACACTAACCCTAACCCTACCCTTCACAGAAAGCTGAATTACATTTACATTTACATTACATTACATTACATTTCCTATATTCTTGTTCGAGAAGATATTTGGAAATGTATGACAATAGGGAAGATGATCGCAACTTCTGTTTCATGCCAACTTTAATGGTTTTTATAAAAAGCATCACACACTTTTGTGTATTGTGCAGATGATTTATCATATGATGCATTGATCTTCACATGTGTTACTGTTTCTGTTTTATAATATAATGCAGCTGATTTCAGCTCAATGGACAGCTGTTATTGTCAGTATAATCACAGTATAGACAAGCTGAGCAAACTTCCTTACAAATATGTGCGCTCTAACAAACACACAAAACCACAGAAAGGCTAATGGAAACATTTGTGCTTGGTGACCAGTGATCAAGTAAGAGGTGTGAAGTTTGACGACATGTCACAGCAGCAAATGTGAGAAGTATGCTGTAAGTGTTCTGAATATAAGAGCTGTGGTTTCCTGTTTTGACATGTTTACACGTTGCTGGCTTGAACCCACTACAATACGACAGAGAACATCACTTTGATTAAAAAAAAAACTTGACCAATTGAAAGCACAACATTTCTCAAGTGAAGATGATTATCTGCATGTCTGAATAAAAATTATTTGGTGCTAAACACATCTATCATATCTATCAGACAAACAAAAGTTTTGCCCTCTCTTCATTTCTGTTTGATGAATATTTCCATTTTTGTGAACCAATCAGAGCAAAAAAACTCTATGGGGTAATCAATGATTGGTTAATACCGCTCTTACTCTTTGTACGTACACATGATAACCTAATTTAATGACAACCCCCTGTGACGTGAGACATTTTAGAAAAGATTTTCCATTGACGTGAACCAATCAGATGAGAGCTGCCGTCTGTAAGACCCTCATAGTGTCAGTTATTCACAGTCACTCACAGAGATGGAGAGGCCAAGAAATGCTTTCATCGTGCTTATGTGTAAGAACATTTTTTTTTTGAGAAAGTATTCAGCTGTTTGTAGAGTTTTTTTTTTATGTAAATGTATGGTACATTATTATTATATATATGGTAAAATATGGTAAAATATATATTATATAGTAAAATATTTTTGTATGGTAGTACATTTCAAATGTAAGTGCTTTATTAAGTTATTTTGCACTTTTACAGGTGTTTTGTTGTTCAGTCAGAACAGAATCTATGGAGCAGAAGTGGAGATGAAAGTCAGACCAGGAGACAACATCACTCTCTACTGTGATCGCTCTGTAACTATTGGTTTCCGCTTTGTATGGATAAGAAACTGCTCTAATGAAGATCAACCCTCTCTCTTAATAAATGTTAGGGAGAAATGGAATCTAGAGACATTTCAGCATTTCAACTTTATCCACAACCGCTCCAGTAATTCTCATGATCTACATATTACTAACATCAGTGCCTCTGATCTGGGACTGTATTACTGTGCAGAAGTAGAGATTAAGGTAAATAAAGATGAAAAAGGCATCATCTCCTCATCTGAAGTGTACCATTATGGAAACCGAACAACTCGTCTTTCTTTTGCTGGTAAGAAAACCTTTCTGCTAGTTTCATTGCTTGTGTGATTCTAGAGAACTTTCTCACTGAATTAGCAAGATGAACAGGACAAAAATAAATTTTTACTGACATTCATTGATACATTTGTGTTTATTTCATATTTAGCAAGTGGCTACTTGTTCTGAACCCCTTTCACCTCATGACTGTATATAAAGTCAACATTCATTGATATGTTTGTGTTTATTTATTTTATATAGAGAAAATAACTTTGTGTTCTGGACCCTCAAACATCACCTCCACACTTCCTCTATCAGACTGTGTTCTCTGCTGGACGCTGGTGTTCAGTGTGTGTCCGGTGTGTGTTCTCCTCTCCTCTATCTGTCTGTACTGCCTCTGTCAGAGGAAAACTACAGGTATCATTCATTATTGCACACTCTTCTTTTGCATTGCCACAGTTTTAATTTAATATACAGATAAACTTTGGATAAGCAAAGCCTGCTAACAAAGACTGATAGTAATGTATAAATTGAAGTGTAACACATAACCATTGCATAACTAAACCATTATGTATGTGATGTTAAACAATCGACTGTAGATGCTGCGACAGATCAAAAATACCATTTGAAAAGTGGAAATACAATTGAGGTATGAACAATGCAAACATGCACGTTCATTTTAGACATTTACAGACATTTTCCAAAAAATTCGAATATCATGGAAAAGTTTATTTATTTCCATAATTCCATTCAAAACGTTAAACTTCCATATATTATAGATTCAGGGCCCACAACTTAAATTATTTCAAGTATTTAGTTGTTTATTTGTACATAATTTGGGCTTCCAGCTCATAAAACCCACGAAAACAGGATTTTAAAAAATTAGAATATTACATGAAATCACACAGTAATTACACAGTGATACCATGGTCATTGAACCAGGTTTTGGTTCTTTTGGCAGTGTGGGCAGGTGCAAATCCTGCTGGAAAATGAAGGAAGCATGAAGTGCTCTGAAAATGTCCTGGTAGACGGCTGCGTTGACTCTGGATTTAATAAAGCACAGTGGACCAAAGTCCTCTTTTCTGATGAGAGCAAAGTTTGCATCTCATTTGGAAACCAAGGTCCCAGAGTCTGGAGGAAGAATGGAGAGGCACACAATCCAAGATGCTTGAAGTCCAGTGTGAAGTTTCCACAGTCTGAGTTGGTTTGGGGAGCCATGTCATCGGCTGGTGTTGGTCCACTGTGCTGTCCACTCAACGCAGCCGTCTACCAGGACATTTTCAGAGCACTTCATGCTTCCTTCAGCAGACAAGCTTTATGGAGATGCTGACTTCATTTTCCAGCAGGATTTGCACCTGCCCACACTGCCAAAATAACCAAAACCTGGTTCAATGACCATGGTATCACTGTGTAATTACTGTTTGATTTCATGTAATATTACAAATTTTTGAAATCCTGTTTTCGTGGGTTTTATGAGCTGGAAGCCCAAATTATGTACAAATAAACAACTAAATACTTGAAATTGTTTAAGTGCTGTGCCCTGAATCTATAATCTATGGAAGTTTAACGTTTTGAATGGAATTATGGAAATAAATTAACTTTTCCATGATATTCTAATTTTTTGGAAAGGGTCTGTAAATATAATATATGCAAGTTTCAGAAAGCAATTTTATTTCTTTCATTCCAGGGTGAGGAGGAAGAGGTGTGTTATGCATCTTTAGACGTGATAACCAGGAGACAAAAACAACGCAAGACAAAGCGAGTACAGTGTTCTGACTTCAGTACATATGCTCAGGTCAGAACAGAAACGGAGTAGAACTAAAATAGAACTGAGGTGCTTTCTGAAACATTCCAAATATGATAAAGGTTGCAGGTTTCATTATCATTTAACATCACATGTAATGATTCAAGGTTGAGGACTTTCTACCATTATATCTGAAAGTAAAAGATATTCCATACTTGGATCCTTGGTCCCACTTTATATTATGCCAAGTGTCTTTAACTACTGTGTACTAACATTTAAATTAATAATTTGATACAATGGACTTATTATTTACAGACATGTTTTAACATTATACTTATATTTTAAAAAATAGCTGCATGTAGCTGTAATTAATATCTGTAATAACTTATAGAATTACACCGTTGATCCTTCCCTGCCCCCTGAAATCTAACCATACCGTTAAACCTATCCCTAAACTTACCTGAATCCCACCTCAACAGAAGCAAACGTGTTTTTAATACAAAAATAAGACAATAAACATTTTACCTAACTTTTTAATGTAAGTACATAATTAAAGACACTTAATATAAAAAGTGACTGGAAACTTTAACACATTTTTCACACATTGATAATTTGTTTATAACAGTAAGCTGTTACTCTTACTGTTGTTACTCTGGTCCTCATTGCAGTACAATGTTGTTTTCCTCTATTAACAGTCTTTGTGGACACACGTAATGACCTAAATAACAGGATGTAGACGTGGGTTTCCTGTATGAAGTGGTGTTTAGTTTAAGGTACTTATATTTCTCTTAAACTCAATTATTGCAGCGTCAATTTTATAGTTAGCCTAATTAAATTTTCCCAAAACAATCCGTGGCGGATGAAGCATTCTGTGCTTGCTGAGTAGATTAGCATGTTTGGATAACGGTTAGCAACAAGTAAACAGGCAAACTATCTATCTTATTTTAAAACTATCTTATCTTATGATTTTAAAGTTAAAAGAGAAATGCCCACTTAAGTTGCTTCTCGGTAGTAAAATATATTCTTGTTTTTCCTCTTATTTTTCTTCTAACTGGTGCATGTTAGGTCTGCTTTTCTAAAGCTAGTAATTCTTTTGAACAGTTAAAATCTAATTGAAATCAAAAACAAAGTGAAATATTCAGAGCATCAGAGTTGCTCTTCAAAGGAGTTTTACTGAAGTGCACGGTCTGTGTCTTTTTCTGAGGAAGGGTCTAGCTTTGTTTCCGGTTAAAAAGATAGCCATCTTAACCACAAATGTTTCCATTAAGTTTAGTGCTTGTGTGCATAGTGCATATGAGACAGAAGAAAGAGGCTGGTCTGTGTAAATGTTCATGTGGTGAGTTTGTGGTGACATTGGTTTTTGTACATGCAATGTCTGCAAAAGCGTGATTGACAGCGGCAGTCTTTATTTAAACTCTCTGATGGATGAGGAAGTTTCACATTTACTGCATTTCTCAGAATGAAGCACAAAGAGCTGGTTTAATTTTTTATATTTGCTTTCCTTTTTTACGTTGGCAAATGCATCCCACATGACCTCTCAAATGATGCTAAATCAGTGCTATACCATTTAATATAAATGTGTCAAAACAAATATTTTTCTTTTATCTGTACATTTTGTCACTGTATATAATGGATGTTTATAGTATGGCAATGTATATTTTTACTTGTCCATGATCTGTTATTATGTCTGAAAGAGACTCATGGTGTCAGAGCCATCAGTGTGTTTAGTTTTATTAGGCCTGAGGGGGGCAGTGTGGGTTTGCTTTTTGTAAAATGTCTAAAACATTTCAAATCTGGTTATATTCCACATTTATTTTACTAATATTTTAAAGCACATTTTTATGTGAAGGTTATATAGCAAATAAATGTGTCATATCAATTAATGTTATGTGTCGATTGATTCAGTGTCCCTCATTGTGCTTGGCAAATAATTAAAGAGATAAGTGACAAAAGAACATAATGTAGGAAGAACATATTCATTTATTATTATTGGTGTTCATGGTGTAAGTACAGTAATGTGTGTGTGTGTGTGTGTGTGTGTGTGTGTGTGTGTGTGTGTGTGTGTGTGTGTGTGTGTGTGTGTGTGTGTGTGTGTGTGTGTGTGTTTCTGGCCCTATAATAAGAAATGGCAAAACATCATGGCCACTCTCTGCGACCAGTAGGTGGCGCTCATGGAGTTTCAACAACAGTGTTTTGCTGTTCAGTCCAAAAAAACAAGAAAAAAACACTTGAAAGCAAGTCTGACAGAGAAAACTGGATTATAGAGTTATTAGAGGGCTATTGCAGTAACCCTGTTTGTAGTTGAATTAAAAGGGCAAATAAGGTGTGGGTGATAATGAGATATTTAGACAAGTCCATTCAATCACTTATTTATTATAACTAAAGTGCCTCATCTGCACAAAATCTTTATTTGGAACCCAAAATCAGGGTTATTATTAACTAAATTATTATTAAACTATTATTAGTTATCAATAACTAAAACTAAAACCATGAAAATATTTCTGTTCCATAAAATAAACATTAACTGAAAAAAAAAAGAAAAAAAAAGAAGCAACTACAGTATCCATTTATAAGGATAATAAAGATTAACAAACTATGTTGTGTTGATTGAATACAACTGTTTTGCTTTATACAACAGCTCAATGAACAAGCACAGCAGTGGTGTTTCGTTCCTTAATGAATCAGCATTTTTGAATGAACTGTTGAGTGATCAGTCAGGGATACATTTTTCATTGCACTACCTTAAAATCACTTGAGGCAGTGGCTGCATCCGAAATCATATACTTCCCTATACTATAAAGTAGGTGAAAAACAGTATGTAACAAAAGAAGTATGTCCAAACTCACAGTACTCATAAAATAGAGGGAAAAAAGTATCCAGATGACCTAATTCTTCCGGTGAGATTCTGAAGTGCGCATACGATGGACACTTTACTATCCCATGAGGCCACGGGAGAGGATTTGTGAATGGCAGTGGAGTGACGTAACTGACGCTGGTAGGTCAAATTATAATGACATCATGGGGAATATAGTATGTCAAGGTTACATCCTTACTACACACATTAACACACTTTTTTTAGTGGTTGTGAAGTTATTCAAAATGAGAACCTAGTCAAAAGAGTATGCGATGTCAGAAAAAATGCATACTCTTGAGTAGGTACTACAGGTACTAAAGGCACACGATTTGGCAAAGGCTGCAATTATTTTATGCACAGCTTGTCAGTGAAGTACGGCTCTGTGCTCAGTAGTAAATGCTGCTCCATCTGAAAGCCAGAGGGTGCTCTCGCGCAGAAACTCCACATGTGCCCCAGTACAGAAGGCCGCTATCACACCAGTTCTAAAAAAAACTGGTAGTGATGTTGACAACTTATCTAACTATAGGCCTATTGCGAACCTGCCTTTTGTGGCAAAGGTCCTCGAACGAGTTGTTGTTGGCAAGTTACAGCAATATCTGTCCAAAAACAACTTATTGGAACTGTTCCAGTCTGGATTCAGATCTGGACACAGCACGGAGACTGCTCTTGTACTGGTCACCGATGACCTTCTTGTTTCTGCTGATATGGGTGGCTGTAGCAGTTTAGTCCTGCTAGACATCAGAGCTGCTTTTAACACTAAATGTCATATCATCCTCCTTGACAGGTTGTGTGTTTTGTTAGGCATCTCTGGTGTTGTTTTTGAATGGTTTGGTTTGAATCTAACTGATCGTTTGCAGTATATTTGTTTGGGGAAAAACAAATCTGAGGCAACATTAGTTCAGCAGGGCGTCCCACAGGGGTCAGTACTTGGACCTTCTTTGTTCTTATGTTGCCGTTTGGTGACATTATTAGAAAGTACAGTCTGGGGTTTCATTGTTATGCTGATGACACGCAGATCTGTGTTAGCACACTCCCAGATCCTAATCTCGCAATTACAGCTCTTACCACATGTCTGGAAGAAATAAAGGTATGGATGCATGACAATCATCTTAAACTTAACGAATCAAAAACGGAACTGGTACTTCTTGGTATGCTGGCAGCTTTGCACAAACATAACTGTCTAAATCTGTTCACTGATTCTGTTATTGGCTCCAGCATCACAGGTGCGAAATCTAGGTGTTATCTTTGATTTGCATTTGTCATTTGATGGCCATATCAAAATGGTTTCATAATCTGCATTTTTTCATCTAAAAAATATTGGCAGAATTCGACCTTCTTTGTCGCTGCTAGATGTGGAAAGGCTTATCCATGCATTTATTACGTCGAGACTAGATTATTGTAATGCTCTTTACTCGGGTCTCCCTGATAAGCATATTAAGAAATTGCAGTTTATTCAAAACTCGTCCGCACGTGTATTGACACACACAACTGTTCGGCAGCATATTTCCCCTGTTCTTCATGAACTTCATTGGCTTCCAGTATCGGGACGTATTGAATTTAAAATATTTTTTTTAACATATAAAGCCATTCATGGGATAGAGCCGGAATACCTCTGTAATCTAGTTGCTCCTTACATTCCAATTCGTTCTCTCCGCTCTTCCGACTCTTCTACTCTTCAGCAGCCCACATTTAAATTGAAGTTGATGGCTGGTCGTTCTTTCTCTGTTACAGCTCCACGGTTGTGGAATAAACTTCCTCTGGTGATTAAAAATTCCCCAACACTGGACTATTTTAAGAAGTCTCTATATGATGTTTTAACAAGGTTCGGGAGGAGCAGGTGCAGATAATTAACCCAATTAGCACAAGTGGAGATCAATCAGTAATCAACTCAGGACAATATAAATAACAGCAGAACCCCCCTCTGGTCCTTGACAGTTTATTCAGCATCCCACCTCCACCCCATCTCCTCACTTTTAGTTCCATCTCCTTACTTCTAGTTCCATCTACTCTTACCAACGGGGGGAGTACTCTGGGTTCGGGCAGAAATTCCGAGCTCGGAGCCCTCCACCCGGACAGCACGCCAAATACGCATAACCTTTACCGTAATAATTATATGTAGATGTGAACTCGTGAAAGACCTGTCTTTTTAAAAATGCTTATTGTATCTGAAATGTACTATCATTAACTTCTGTACTGTTTATTTATTTTTTCTTTATTTTTATCTCTTTTTTTAATATTGGTTTTGTATATTGTTCTTGTAGCGCTTTGGGTTGGAGAAAAGCGCAATATAAATAAAATATATCATCACCATCATCATCATTCACAAATCCTCTCCCATGGCCTCATGGGATAGTAAAGTGCCTATCATATACACACTTCAGAATCTCGCAGGAAGTAGTTGGCTATCCGGGTTTTTTTTATTTACACATACATAAAACTTGTGCAAAAAAGGCCACAGGCAACTCCTACTAAAAAGTATTTTTCTATTAAAAAGTATTTTTAAAAATATGTTTAAAAAAAATAGTTCTGTGTGGAATTTGTTGTGGGCCACTATGCTCTGAGGGAAAATAATATCATCAGTTTTACACAAGAAATACGCATGCAAAACCTAAAAACAACAGCAATAAAATAGCTTGACCTTAATTTGGATTTGGCGTGAAGTTTATTTTCCCTTGCAGCATTAATTTCTGTTTCCATGTGAGTAGATATCAGACATTCTTTTAGCTTAACAACAGAGTAGTCAAACATAGACCATGTCGATTTCGGTCAGTCGAGGAACAGATGATTTCCTTCATGGTTGTGCCAGCTGCTGTCGATGTCATGCTGTGTGTGTGTGTGTGTGTGTGTGTGTGTGTGTGAGCATGCGGGTGTGTGTGGGTGGGTGCGGGGCACAAACGCTGATTGCATCATGTCATTCCCGACCTTAATTTGTAACTGTGTGGTAGTATGGAATGACATTATCAATTTTTTTTATAATAATAATAATAAAAAAAAATACATTTATTTAAATAATTAAAATATTTAAAGTATTTATTTATTCATTAATTTAGTTATGTATTTGTTTGCTGTCTAACCAATAAAAATACATTTTATTGATTTACTTCATTCAATACATTTCAAAAAGTGTATTTTGTGGGCTCTTAGTTTTATGAGCTTAAATGATTATTATTAAACTGAAAGCACTTTCAGACATTGATGCCATCAGTGACCAAATGTCCCCACATGGATAGTAAAACAAGATTTGTTTTGGTCCACATGAGGAAATACATTTTCATTTACATTGAGAATGTAAAAATGCATTAAGTTTACTACGATGGGTAGGTTTAGGGTTAGGGGATAGGATATAAAGTTTGTACAGTATAACAATCATGAAGTCCCCATAAATCCAACATGTGTGTGTGTGTGTCTAAAATGTCACCACAACAACCGAAATATTTTGGGAAAACAGCTTATAAATCAGACTTAGGGATGTTTTTTGAACATGTCAAAATGCAGAAAGTTTTCTGTGATGGTAGGTTTAGGTTTAGGGGTAGGGTTAGTGTAAGGTAATAGTAGTATACAAATCATTATTTCTATGGAAAGTCCCCATAAAACATGAAAACACAACATGTTTGTGTTTGTGTGTGTGTGTGTGTGTGTGTGTGTGTGTGTGTGTGTGTGTGTGTGTGTGTGTGTGTGTGTGTGTGTGTGTGTGTGTGTGTGCGTGTGTAGTGCTAATTTTGACCAACTAATCAGCCATTGCGCACTTTGCACTCTTTGCTCATGTTGTTAGCATTTTATGACAGTGTTGCATAAAGAACACTATAGATGTATAATACAAAAAAGAGACGAAATAATAGGCAAATACATGCTGTCAGGCTTGGCAACACTTTCCTCTATACTGTCATTGTGTGTTTCAGCTCTGATGGGAAAAGAATATTACAGGACTGTCATTTGTTATAATCACCTACAGCCATACATTTTTGTATAATGTGTCTCATTGTCATATCTGAAATAACCATGTCTGCATTTGATGCCTAACAGCTGTTCTAAATATACCATGCACATCCATCTCAAACACAGAAAAGTTCAACTGACGGTCTTGGAATCTTCGATTCAGTTATGGATAAAGATATAGTGAAAAAGACACTCAAATGCCTGAAAGAGAAGTGTAGAGGACATTGATCTAATACATACAGTGCTGTAGGGGTTGAAAGGGCTGCTGTCAAAATAGAAGCAGTGTTTTAACTTGAGTAGCATTTTCACTCCATCCAGTGACCTATAAAGTAAAAGTACATTCGAACTCAGAGTTTCACCATGTGGATATGCTTCTGTGGAATGACTAACACTGCTACAAATAACTCCATGCTTGTTACTTGAATAATCTAACGACACAAATACTTCATTTTAACTCTTTCCCCACCAGCGTTTAAAAAAAATAAAAAAATAAAAATTGCAAGCCACCGCCAGCGTTTTTGATCATTTTCACAAAAATGGCATGGCCCACAGAATATTTGTTTGTATGAATATCTAAACATCAAAAGAAAAAACAGAGCCTAACAACTGTTTATAAATAAACAACTGTTTTATTCTAGCTTCATGCATTCTTTTTTATCAGCACTTGTTGGTAATGTGGGTAAGTTTCATGAAAAAGCAACATTTTGAGCAAAAAGCTGAGAAAATCACGTTTTTGTCAAACACTACATCCAGAAAGTTTTCAGAAAGATGATCAAAACATAGATGGAGTAGATCGAGTCCATCAACACCCTTAATACTTGCACAGTCCTAACCACTTCCTGGGTTGACATTTCATTCAGTAACATTAGGCCGTTTTGATTTATATGTTTAATGTTGATGATCGTGTTATTTTACATATGCATAATTACATATGATATCACTAGTTTCTGCACCTTCTTCGCATGTGTTTTGATCAGGAGATTCAGTACTCTTCAGAAGATGTGCCATAGCGCCCCCTACTGTATAACAGTGAAAACATGGAAAGTCGTAAAATTCCGTAAATGGCAGGGAAGCGTTTTCTCACAAATGACGGAAATGTCCGTCAATGGCAGTGAAAGAGTTCAATTTAGCCCTAACCAAACCTTTAGTATTTGGTGGATATGAAACCGAAGTCTTGATAGCTTTTCTTCCCTATTGTGATGTATAGCCGAGTGAAACGGCTTCCCAAACAAGAAAAAATGTAGGGTGGGACTTTATCCATCTGTTAATTGATTGGATCGTTGTGGTTTGCTATTGCTGAGATCTCATGTGACTATTCCAATATTGTCAATTTTGATTTCATGGTGACTTTAACAGTAGTTTTCTGAAACTTCACCATTTCACTTTCTGTAAATTCAGAAAAAATGGCCCATTCACAAGAAATAAAATATTAAAAGAGAAAAACATCTCTTTTAAATATGACTTATCCGTAACCATGTTGCAAATGATTGCACCACAGCAGCACTTAATAAGAAAGTTGCCATATCTTAATAATACTTTATAATCTATAATTAGGCACCATTTCACTGCTGTAGGACATATGAGCTAACTCTTGTATAATACAACAAATACCCATTTTAATGAATCATAACTACACAGTGATCCAAAACCATTTAGGATTTTATTTTAAAACTTAAACATCAACTTTAAAAAAAAAAACTAAAGTAATACAATTTGAAATATTGCTTTCTTTTGGAACTTGTCATTTCACTGTTCATAATTCAAAACTGCAGCACTGAGTGAACATGTCTGGCAGATTGAACTCAAGTTTTAACTCAAGACTAATTTGTTCTTTGAAGAAAAGTGACAACCAGACCAGAGGTGTTGAGACATGAAGAACTATTAAAAGAGCTGTGACAGGAGTTTGTTCTCTCATTGAGCAGATGTTTTCACACATAAACGATGGGTTTTATCGAGCTTGGATAAGAATGGCTATTGAATGAGCAGTAATTAAGTCCTTCATTTGGACCCATATTGTAAAATAAGGTGAAAACACTCATTAGATTCCATTTTTTTGTTAATTTTCCATTAGTTTCTGACATTACATTCAGGTCACTGTGTGGGTGTAGTGTTTTTCTATGGTCCTTCATAGGTAGACGTCATGTTATCTTAGGACACACACATCATGTGTAAGAGAGTACAGCCTAAATTATGTATAATGAGAAGTAAAGTACGCAATCTACACATTACTAAAGCCTCTCTAATCGCTAACACTTTATTTCTATGGTCCACATTAAGTCAAGTCAAGTCAAGTATATTTGTATAGCGCTTTTCACAATACAGATTGTATCAAAGCAGCTTCACAGTATTAAATTAAAATAATACAACAAGGTTTGTTTCTAGTGGAATTTATTGATTGATTAAATTAAATATCCCCAAAATATCCCCAACTGAGCAAACCAAAGGCAACATTAGTATTATACTACCTATAAGCAACTATGCGTCAACTAGTAATTCGAGTATTAGTAGACTGTCTGCTTAATATCTACCAGCACTTTATTTTGATAGTCCCCCAACAGACATTCTACTGATTATAAGTAAATATGCAAGTTCATGTCAAATTATTCTATTAACCCTAACCCTAACCCTAACCTAACAGTCTATTAATACTCTAATGAGAGTTAGTAGACATTATTTGCAAATTAATGGAGTTAGCTGGCATGTAGTTAAAATTATTAAGTTATTGAGTTATTGCAAAGTAACTTATACTTAGTAAAATGTCTAATGTGGACTATCGAAATAAAGTGTAACTGAACATAACAGTTCACTTTTGAATGCAAACTCGGTGGAATACACAGTGTGAATCCCAATTTTTTTGTTTAAATAGTCTGGGAAACCATTTTACAGACACATTTCATCCAAAGTGACTTTCAGTACACTAATTGAATTAAAGCAGTGTGGGATTTGGTGTCATGCTCCAGTACACATTAGTGATAGAGAGGATTTTGATCACCTACCTGAGATTGCACTGTTTATGTCAGCAGCTAAAAATCTGAGCTTTCAGGGCGAAACAGTGAACACACACACTCCCCCAGTCACTAAGGATGCTTTCCATTTTCTAGGTCAGCTCATCTAAAGCCTGAAGGTTTCACAAACTAGTTGCTTTATGCTTCATGCTATGGCAACACACACACACACACACACACACACACACACACACACACACACACACACAAAGTAGTTCAAATTATAGTCAAATTATATGTCGACTTAATTTGTACATGGCACCCTGCCAGTTGCCTGCCTCTGTTGTTTTGTTTGGTTATAATAATTGCAGTTGTTGGTCATGTGGTTTTTCCATTTCTCCTACTGTGACTATTCAAGACCTTAAAAACACAGCTGACTTAGGAGATGCATGAAATTGATGTGTGTCCTTTCACACACAAGCATGTACACTCACCTAAAGGATTATTAGGAACACCATACTAATACTGTGTTTGACCCCCTTTCGCCTTCAGAACTGCCTTAATTCTACGTGGCATTGATTCAACAAGGTGCTGAAAGCATTCTTTAGAAATGTTGGCCCATATTGATAGGATAGCATCTTGCAGTTGATGGAGATTTGTGGGATGCACATCCAGGGCACGAAGCTCCCGTTCCACCACATCCCAAAGATGCTCTATTGGGTTGAGATCTGATGACTGTGGGGGCCATTTTAGTACAGTGAACTCATTGTCATGTTCAAGAAACCAATTTGAAATGATTCGAGCTTTGTGACATGGTGCATTATCCTGCTGGAAGTAGCCATCAGAGGATGGGTACATGGTGGTCATAAAGGGATGGACATGGTCAGAAACAATGCTCAGGTAGGTCGTGGCATTTAAACGATGCCCAATTGGCACTAAGGGGCCTAAAGTGTGCCAAGAAAACATCCCCCACACCATTACACCACCACCACCAGCCTGCACAGTGGTAACAAGGCATGATGGATCCATGTTCTCATTCTGTTTACGCCAAATTCTGACTCTACCATCTGAATGTCTCAACAGAAATCGAGACTCATCAGACCAGGCAACATTTTTCCAGTCTTCAACTGTCCAATTTTGGTGAGCTCGTGCAAATTGTAGCCTCTTTTTCCTATTTGTAGTGGAGATGAGTGGTACCCGGTGGGGTCTTCTGCTGTTGTAGCCCATCCGCCTCAAGGTTGTGCGTGTTGTGGCTTCACAAATGCTTTGCTGCATACCTCGGTTGTAACGAGTGGTTATTTCAGTCAAAGTTGCTCTTCTATCAGCTTGAATCAGTCGGCCCATTCTCCTCTGACCTCTAGCATCAACAAGGCATTTTCGCCCACAGGACTGCCGCATACTGGATGTTTTTCCCTTTTCACACCATTCTTTGTAAACCCTAGAAATGGTTGTGTGTGAAAATCCCAGTAACTGAGCAGATTGTGAAATACTCAGACCGGCCCATCTGGCACCAACAACCATGCCACGCTCAAAATTGCTTAAAACACCTTTCTTTCCCATTCTGACATTCAGTTTGGAGTTCAGGAGATTGTCTTGACCAGGACCACACCCCTAAATGCATTGAAGCAACTGCCATGTGATTGGTTGATTAGATAATTGCATTAATGAGAAATTGAACAGGTGTTCCTAATAATCCTTTAGGTGAGTGTATATTCACAATTCAGAATGTTCTTTTAAATGCACTTGACTAATACAATGACAATGTATTAGCTTATTAATGCATTCACTAGCGAGTAAAATACAGGTCATATGTTGTCATGTTAAATTAAAGCTTCTACACAAATTCAAAAAACGAAATGGTTACTGTAATTCGAAAATTAGAATTGACGTTAGTTTATGCATTAAGCATATGCCTTTACTCAGAGAAACTGACATTTTATTCAAGACAGAATGTAAAATGAGGTAAGATGCAACCAAAGATGTGACTTAATCTCAGCGCAACACATTTATCAAATATTTATGCTCTTATTAATCTTGATTTTTCATCTAAACATCACATTTGTGAAATAATTTCAATCGGAACAGTATTGAGGTTAAACACAAATTTTTATGCTGGATTTTAGGATTTTTTAAAATGTTTTTTAGCGTTTTTTAAATGAAAGGTTTTTCTATTAATATTTTTATTTATTAATTAACAATATGAATAATGAATACAGTTTTGCATGATGTACATATTTATGTAACCACATATAATTCACAAAACCACACACCCAAACTGCAAAATAACTAACATATCCTGCAAAATTAAGTACTGCAACCAAAACTACACACAAAATGGCACAAAATGGCACAAAATGGCACACACTTCATTCATATTTCCAGATTTTTGTCTAACCAACTACACACTGTTGGGCATAATGAAAAGCACTCTCATCTTTAGTATGCTTTGCCATAATACTAAAATAGTTCAAATTGTAGAAAATTCTTCAGATTGTTCACATGCACAGAAATATTTGCAGATACACACACATGCTGTTGAAACGTTTAATTTTTTATTTTTCACCAAACAAGCAGATTTACATTGGACTGAACAAAAATATGCTCACAAAATACAGTAAACTGAAAACGACTTAAGTGTTAACAATGAACCATTGAGGTGTTTGGCCAGGTGGCACATGTATTGGCATATAAGCTCATGTAGTGTCATTTTGAATGGCAGTGTTTTGAAATGGCAAACATGTGACTTTATGTCAGATTGTTGTGTCTTATGCAGAGAACCTTGTTCAGTGCTTTTAAATAGTGCCATTTTGAATTGCAAAATGTGTGTAAATCAGAAAATGTGGTTAGACTTTTGGAGACTTGAGAAGAGGTTTTGCTCTCTGTGTGTCAGTTTAAATAATTGTGCTGTGCATGTCATTTTAGTGTGTTAGCAATTGGAAAAAAACTGTATTATATAAAAATATAGGCCTGTATATAATTTATAGAATACAGTGTACTCAGATCAGATGTATATATTTACTAAATTGACAAAATACATAAATTCATATTTGCTTTATAATATGAGATTAAAAACACTTATCAAAAATGTTTTTTTGTTTTGTTTTTGTTTTAATGACAGATTATTCTGCAAAAATTCAGATGACACTTAGAAGGCAATCTGCTAACCAAGTTAGCTTCTATTTTCCTTACCAATAGATGATATGATGCATCATCATCCTGTACATGCTAAAGCCATATCTAAATATGCTACAATTTAGTTCTTAAAGAGAGAATCTTTATTACATTTGATATAACTTTATATACATTTTATCACACAAGCTATTCCCTCCAGCTGAATCTTGGCTTTGCTACAGCGCTACAACTAGTCTACCAGTGGAACCCTAAATCCATATAAACATATAAATTAGAGAAACAAAAAGTAAAGATGAAAGAGCAGAGGATAAAGGGAGAAATAAAAAGACAAAATGAGCCTCTTATCATCTTCCTAATCGTCATTTCAATTTTCTCATGCTTCGGGGTCCCTGTGGTGTTTTTTATTCTCGTTCGATTGCCCTTTTTCCTCGCTACCAAAATTAGAGCGTTCTCTCTAGTTCATGTCTTTAAGGTCAGGCCTCGCAAGTGTAGACACTTTGCGCAGCGGAACGATGTTCAGGGAGATAATGTTCGTGTGTGTGTGTGAGTGTGTGTATTCTAGGCTTTTGGGCATGTTAGACATGAATCCAATTTGATGTGTAATTTTGTATTCTGATAATTTAATTAAGAATGGCCGTGTCACATTATGTCTTACCGATGGAGGAGAGATAACAACATGAGGGGTGACAGAAAAGGATCATAAGTAAGGGGTAAAGAGAGAGAATAAGGAATAGAAATCTTAGCTGAAAAAAGGGAGATATTGAGAAGAGAATCAAGGAAGTTAGAGGTGTGACCAATATCCTCAGGCAGTGGATCAGTTATTGACCCACACACACTCATGTTGCCATCTCCTGGGGCTCAGCTGTGTGTGTGTGCTTGCGTGCGAGTGGACCTCTGACCAGAGCCTCAGGTTAAATCTGAGACAAGCAGAGATAATTAATATTAGGAGAGTTATTGTGACAACTCCCTGTGCTTTTGTCCAGACATGTTGTTGAAAAATACATTGTGCTTAATGCTTGTGAATGTTTCTAATGCCCCATGCCGACTCATCTCTCACAGCATATTTTTTAAAATAAGTCAGGAACACTTATGCAGACCTCAAATGGTTTATTTAAGACTGTAAAGCATTGCCGTGACCACACATGGCTTAACCACAATGTGGCGCAGGGCTTGTATACTCACACAGCTCTATTAAAGACAGAAAATAGAGCATCCGTGTTTGTTTTTATCCACCTCACTGGATCTCAGGACTAATTAGTGTATTTTCAGTCCCAGAGTTCCCCTGCAGTCAGAGTAAAAGTTAAAGTCGGCATGAAACGGAAGTTGTGATTGTCTTTTCTTTTCTGTTGTGACGGATATCCGAGTGAACTGGCTTCTCGAATGAGAAAAAAAAATGTCGGGATTTTATTGGACACTTTCTGCTTCCTGTAGTGACCTTGTCACGGATTGTCTTGGTTTATACCATGGGCTGTTTAAATACTCGATTCTGATTGGCTGGAAGGTGTGCAGTAAAACCGTTTAATGCACAGGTAGTTCCAGTCAGTTTGATTACAGTTCGAAATTAATCCGCTACATTGGTAACCATAGTAACACAGATACACTTGCAAGCAGAGTGAGAGACGCATATGAAAACGTTTAGGTAGGCTAAATGGATGATTTTTGAATATCGTTTAATTTGTATCAGTGTTGCCTGTCAGTGTCATTCATAAATAATTGTAATAAATCCATCAAAGAATCATTAAGTTAGCTATATGCTTAAGCAATGAGGGGACTGTAGCTGCTAGACTTTAAAGAAGAGATCGACGCACACAGGTAACTCGTGCACGCATCTCTCTCTCTCTCTCTCTCTCTCTGTTCCTTCTCTTTCAGTTCTCTGTCTCTCTCTTTTAATAATGAATTTAAATAAATGTGAATTCATTCAAATAAAAGCAATCCGATGGCTCTACTTTATTTAAAGCGGACGGAGTGCAAGAACTGACGAGCCTTAACTTAAGAAATAACCGTCATTTTTACACGTCTGTTAAAAAATTACACTGTAAACATCAGTTACAGCTTTAACTTATTTTTAACTTGGCAAATAACCAAGGTATAAGCGGGATAATCCACGGCTAGCCATGCATTAAAGAATTTTAATGCACTTCGTAGAGGCAACCACCCTCCGCTTCGCGTCGGGTGGTTCTTCGCCTCTACGTCGTGCATTAAAATCCTTTAATGCATGGCTAGCCGTGGATTATCCCTTACATAATACACACGAACACAAAGATTAAGAAAATTAGACAGTCTTTAATAAATCCTCAGGATAATCCAGAGAGTAAGAGTAGCGAAACACACATGCAACATAGACAAGACCCGACAACAATGAACAGAAACAAGGGAACTTAAATACACGTTCAAACAAGGATGATTAGATACACACTCATGAACTGAATGATGAAATAAAATCTGTGACCATGACAACAAACAAGACAAGGAGATATGGTTCAAATGAAAACAAAGTCCAAACTGAGTTGACTGTGACATTACGCCCCCTCCCGGAAAGGCGCGACCTCACGCTGGTAGATGAATGGAGGAGGAGGCTAATCGAGTCGGTTTCCCTACACTCTCAAGTATAGACAAATCCGGCGAAACACGGAAGTAAAGCAGCGCCGCCATTACTGCGTGCCTTGCTGCTAAGGAAGTAGCGTTGGTCCCGTAGGCGGCTGTAGCAGATGTAGCTGTACGAAATGTTATTTTTATCTATTCATCTTTAATTTTGTACAGTTGCCCTGCTGTATGGCTACAACACTTCCCTCGGCCGGCCATGCAGTCACACACTACTTCGAGAACTTTGCAGTTTTCTCTCTATATTGTTACTGACACATTATGGTACGAGTTCACTGCCTGTGAAAACCGCACGACACCTTTTAAAGTGAGCTCATCTGCGAAGGTATGCAAGTATCTGGCCAATCCATCCGGAGCTCATGTAATTCTGACCTTCAATCAATGCCCTGTAGCCTACTTTAGGTTCTGAAGCTCGCATGTCAGATGATTAATAAAATAATGTTGAATACCTGTGAGCTGCCAACTCTCACGCTTTCACCGTGAGACACACGCAATTGACACACATCCATTTTCTCACGCACATAAAAATCGAGAAGCAAAGAGGACACGGAGACCGACAGACTGACTAGACAGAGCAGGTTAGTTATGATATAAAAAAAAAGCTCAGCTCTCATTCTGTCAATTTTATTATGAAATTCAAACAATAAATATTTTGGCGTTTGTAAATGTGACGTGACAGATCCCTATGGCACGTGAACCGATCATAACTTAATAGTAAATAAACACGAATTAACAATGTTAAAAGAAACATAGCATAACCAACCGAAATGTATATTCATCATACATAATATCGATCAATCAGTGTTTTTTTTAACCGCGGAAAGGGTCAACAAAACAGCTGGAGAACAATTATGTCACATAACATTTACCTCAGGAAAGAAAAAAAGAGCTATAGAGAGTATTTAGCTAAATATGTGTACTATATTACATATTTATTATATGTTTTCTTATAGCATTAAATAAAGTTGTTATTATAATAAAGAAAAACGCATTATATTTAATTTGAGTTATTTTTAACCTTAAATAATACTGCCAGCTGAAGGATCTCTGTATGTTTAACTTAACGTACAGCATTAGGTGAGAATTTTTTTTCTTGAGAAAAAATAACGCCTATCTTGTGTACCTAATATTTACCCAAATTAGTAAATATTAAAACAAATCACAAGAATTGAACTGAATTGAAATCCTGAAATTGTTTCAAGCAATAATAATAAAAAAAAACGTACCAGACATTGTACCATATAATATAAACATTGCAACATGTTGTCACTAAACCTAATAAAATTCAGTTTAGTAACTAAAATGTTTTGACAATCACAATATTTAAGCCCCAGGATCCGCTTTCATTGAAATGTCATTAGAGGACACCGGCAAGTGTCACACCCTCACACTTCGCAGGCACGCAGTAATGGCGGCAGGCAAGATGGCGGCGCCCATAGAGTTCGCGGCGGATTTGTGTATACAAGTTGTTATTTTGAGTTCTACGAGGGAGTGAATGCTTTTTACAAGTCCACTACGTATTGGATTTAATGTAGTACGTCATTGCCCTACAGGCTGCAGAGAGGACGCCTTGGAAAATAAATACTTAACATAAGAAAAATAGAAGACATTTTCATTTCCTTTTCAAAGATTGCAGGGAAATCAAAAAGATAAAGGTCAAATACAAACAGTGAATACATGTAGCGAGAAAGATGTAAATGTCTGTTGCGAAAATCACTAAAAGCCTCTTTTGTAATGACAAGACGTGGCAGTGTGTGTAATGTGTCACAACGTTCAGTCAGGCAAAATCACATACGCGCGGAGCCATGGGAGACAAAGGAGGGTTTTCTCTTACTGTTAGCAAAGAGCCATTCAGCTGATAAAGACGAAAAGAAATGCATGAAAAATGCATGAATGAAATCTCCCTCTACTTTTCTCTCTCTAGCTCGTTCCCTGAATCACTGTTGGATTAAATGAAAGGGGGATCTAAGATGAGAGTGCGTGAGAGAGGCATAAGCTTTATTTATTCATTGTCTTAAGTGGTTGAGTGGGTGAACCCAGTGTAAAACCCCTCTGGCACAACCCCATATACACACACACACATTCTCACCAACACGCACACGCATGCACAGACTGGTGTCAAACGTCCCTCGGGGAACGGGTCGTTAGAGGTTCGTTTAACATTTGATATGATGTGGTGAAATTGCGGACATCTGGGTTTAGAGGATTTTGACAGACTATGTGCTCATACACATACAAAGCAAAGCTCCCTTTAGCTTTTGAAATAAGTGCATTATGGTGTCACTCCTCTTTAAATCTAAAACCAAGCATGGTTTGCTAATTGGAGAAGGCCAAGGGAGCTAGTGGGGGAGGGTTTGTGCTCTGCTGGAGTATTTAAAGGGATAGGTCACGCAAAAAAAGAGCATTCTGTCATCATTTACTCACTCCCATGCCATTTTAAACCTGTATGACTTTCTTTTATGTGTGGAAAATGTCTCAAATGTCAGTGCTGCATAAAGTTAAATGCATCTGCCTGGTTTCACAGACAGGGCTTAGATTGAGCCAGGATTAGGCCTCAGTTAAATTATGACATTTAATAGCTTTAATAAACGTGACTTAGAAGCATTACTAGTGTGCATCTTGAGACAAAACAATGGTTTTGTCACAGTTCATTCAGATGAAGAAAAAGGTACAAACAGGTTTCTACAAATAAAAGGTTCTTTAATAAAACAAACTCAGCTAATCTATATGAGAGAAAGTAACACACAAAACAATGCCAGACAGCAACTGAATGAAAAAGAGGAACTTAAATACAAAGCAAATGAGGGGAATAATGACAAATACCTGTGATGATTAATGAATCTCCATAGTAACTAATAAGTGGCAAGAAACTGAGCAAAGTAACACAGATGACTGAAAATAACAAACTAAAAGTCCATGATAATGGACTAGACTGAAGCCTTATCGGTGAAACCAGGGGCTAAAGTTTTTATTTAAGATTACGATTTTTTTATTTTAAGAAATAATAATAAAAAAATAATAAAAAAGATTATGTTTAATATTTATAATAAACACTGCAATATTCTAGCCTGACTACGTCAGACTTCGTACTTCCGCTCAATTTCAGTTCGCTTCTGTACTCAGTCTGAGATAGCGACCGTTTTCCCCGTTTTCCTCCGGCCTCAAAACAGCCGGCCAATCAACGAACAGAGGGCGGGCTGAGAGCCGTGACGTAGACGCTGATTGTACCGTGGATGCGTAGATTTAGGCCTACTTCACATAATCTGCAAAAGTCGTTCACAGCCATGTTCACTCCGGTATTTCGCTCGATGGTTTTGTTTTCGCATCATACATGTGTTTACAGTGGAAGTTAGATGCGGCTGAGCATGCGCATAACACATGCCATAACCAAACGTTATGTGATTGGCTTACGGGAACCAATGATTTTAAACTTCAGACAAGCGCCCCCTGCGAGAAAGAAAACGCTTTTCAATTATGCCCTTCCAGACTCTGCCTGCGTCCCAATGTGCATACTATCCATCCTAAATAGTATGTGACATTAGTAATTGATAGGGCAGATAGGGTGGATAGTATGCAGATTGGGACGCAGGGCTTGTCTACGAAGCAAAGTCAAAGAGTATAGAAGCCCAAGAGGCGAAACTCAATAGAACGCTCCATAGCAACAGTTGCCCCCATGACGTGACGGCGCGGCCGCCATTATGGACTGAAAACTGAAGGAAAATGCCGAAAAATAATGGGAGTCAATGGCACTGAAAAACTTAACATAACAAAAACTTAACATAACTTAATTTTTTCTGGCCGTCATATCTAAATATGAAAACAATTTAAAATACATTAATGAGGATGACCGACGTTAAATGACGTTAAATGACAGAAAATATACGTCTATGTGTTGGTTATGCATGGCCTAATTACCCTTAGGAAAATAGTATTTTGGGACAAAATATTACTATAGAAGTACTATAAGACTACTATAGAAATACTATAGCGGCTCTAGAATATTATAGAGGTATTACAGAACATAACATACTTCTGTGATGTTCTGTAATACCTCTATAATATTTTAAAGCTGCTATAGTATTTATATAGTAGTCTTATCGTACTTCTGTAGTATGTCCCAAATTACTATAGTATTCCTATAAGATTACTATAATATTTTGTCCCAAAATACTATAAGATTCCTATAGTACTTTTTAGTAAGGGTACGTCCCCACCGAATCGGCTTCATTAGCCTACCACTTACGGTTTGCAAAGATACAATTATAAAATTACTGCAAAACTTTAATCTATCAATATTTATGTTCTATTATGCATTTTCCTTGTTATATGACTAACAGAAATTCATGAAATAATATAGGCAGACACACAGTAATTAGATATAAGTAATAAGATATTTTTTCAAATGTTGATTTTGAAATTAGTGAACATCATATATATGATTTGGAAAAAAAATAAATTTTTTTTATAAATGAACATTTCTAAAGACAGTTAATATTTTACATAGAATATCACAAAAATATTAACAACTTGTTTTTTCAACATCTTCAGTCAAAGTACACATAGTGAACGTTTCAATGGCAAGAACAAAAACAATCTATGAATGTCCTATTACAGGCGGAAAGGTACAAAAAAGATGTGCAATCTAGCAAGTGCACACATGAACTATAAACACCTACTAAAATGGATTTTGCCATAGGCCTATGTCACACTTCCTGCTTCCGGAACGCGGAGTAGGGATTCAGAACTTCCGGTCAACAGTATTTCTCCATAAGGATTTAGATTATCAGCCATAATGTCTAAACCAGGGGTGTCCAAACTCGGTCCTGGAGGGCCACTGTCCTGCAGAGTTTAGCTCCAACCCCAATTAAACACACCTGAACCAGATAATCAAGATCTTACTAGGACTTGATTATCTGGTTCAGGTGTGTTTAATTGGGGTTGGAGCTAAACTCTGCAGGACAGTGGCCCTCCAGGACCGAGTTTGGACACCCCTGGTCTAAACCATCCGAGGTAGACTGACCACGAGCTATGAGGTTGTGAAACGAATGTTTTTGCTCCTGTAGAAGCTATAAGTTCGTATGAAATCAACCCTGTTTTAAGAAAAACATGTTTTATCCGCGATCTTATGAAAAAAAACTACACTACCCACAATCCTAAGCGTAGCAGCAACGTCTGCTGATTGGTCCAACTCCCTGTTACCATAGAAACGTTTACCTTACTGACGAACAGCCCGCCGCTGTTGTTGTAGTGTACCGGGTTGCTCTGCGTCAGGACGTAGACAGCCATTCCTCAGCTTTCACGCTTTTCCACTTGAGAGTTTTCATTTACCATCCGAACCACATCGTCATATGTGACTTCAGGCAGGTTGCGGAGAGATTTGGTCGAGCGGTATCTATCGGACTCCGCCATTGTAAAAAGCTAACCGGAAGAGCCGTATCCCTACTAAAAGACGTACTTCCGGTCTTCAATTTTTTCGTGACATAGGCCTATTGACTGGCGCTAACGATTTCAGCAGCTTTCAGTCCATAATGGCGGACGCGCCTCCGCAGCGCCATCTACAGACTGTTACCCATAACACAACAGAGTTTCGCCTCTTGGGCTTCTATACTCTTTGTCTTTGGCAAAGTGAAGTAGCAGAGTTTGGTATTACCAGGCTAGCAATATTCCATAAAAAATAGAAACGGTCAATTTTGATTTCATGGGGACAAATAACATTTTAATAAAGGGATAGTTCACCCTAAAATGAGCATTCTGTCATCATTTACTCACCCTCATGTCATTCCAAACCTGCATGAACTCCTTTTTTTGTAAACACTAAAGAAGCTTTTTGGAAAAATGTTTCAAATGTCAGTGCTGCATGAAGACTAACACATCTAAAGTTTTTAAGATTCTAAGGGCACATGATTTTTTGATGCCAAAATTCTTGTTTTGTCGAGTATCTTCATAAGCTTAAAGGCCCTGTAAAGGCAATTCTACAAAAAAATTCTAAACACATTATAAGTGCTAGAAATGTATTGCTAAAACATGTTACAAAGACTGAGAACTGTGAAGTACTAAATTGTGGAGTTAGACCGTTTAACAGTTTTTCACCCTTGCTGTGAGCCGGATTTTTTGGGCGGGGCTAAAACGGGGGCTCGATGACGCACTGCGACCCCCTGAGCTTGATTGGGCCCCTAACTGATTACGCACGGAGTCACTAAGCCTATCGCTCAATCGCGAGTTACTATCCGACAGCCTACAGTTTGCTAGCTACTATGCCCACGGCTCTGGCTATGCCTTCGTCATGTAAATGCGTACTCCCTGGATGCAATCACTTAGAAAACAGATCGGTGTCCTTATTTAAATTTCCGAAAAATGATCATATCAAGAAGAGGTGGATTTATCTTGTGAAGAGCTAACGTTACCTTGATGGAGAGCTGATGATCACCACCACACCCGCCTCTGTAGAGATCAGGATAGTTTACTTTCGTTGGAGACAACTGGAATTCACTGATAATCCGCTGTTACTGGTGAATGGCCGAACCGACTATCTCCCGCTGTCCGCTTCGGCCTTCATCCTCCCGTCGCGCCGACATGCACGAGCTGTGCGCGAGTCATATTTCCCGCGAGTGGGCGTGGTTTCAGCGCAGCCAGCGGACACGCCCCCAGCGTTTGAGAGCTGAGACTACTGCTCATTTTTTCGAGATTTTGATAGCTTATTTTATTTACTTGGCGGCTTTTTTAATCATTGAAATTGGGCTGGGTGGCTAATAACACATTTTTCGGTGGTATGACAAACTCAGAACACATACTTAATTTTGACTTTACAGGGACTTTAAATGAATTAAAAAGTGTTAAAGGAACACGTCGTGTGGCAGGTCTTAAGTGTCAGCAGCCTAATAATCAACAGTCTGTGTCATTAAAGGTGCTATAAGCGATCTCACGCGTTTTTTAGGCTAAAAAATTTTTTTTTTCACATACCGCAAACCAGTGGCGGCTGGTGCTAAAAAACTGTTTGCGCAACAAACTGAATTATTAATCCAGGACTGAATGTAGGCTAATTGTTAAATAACAATTTAACAGTGATAATGTAGCTATCATTAGCCTAAAGTTTAGCTAAAACTTCAGCCGGTAGGGTTGGGAAATAGCCAATTGCCAAATAAATCTGAATTTTTGGGCTAAATGGCGATGTATGGTATATTCTGAGTATTTAATTATTATTTTTCTATTTGAATAAAAAAAAAACTATTTAAATTTTTTTATATATATTTAATATCCAGATCAATATTGTCCTACAAACAATGTTCATATTGAAGGTTATAAAAACAAACCTTGCTGTCTATCTGCAGTCTATCCAAAAAAGGGGTCAAATCACATTACATTCTAACATTGCAACATTACAATCTAAAAACAAAATAATGCTTTTTAAAGAAGTAAAAAAAAAAAAAGCTACTATCATAAAAATACACATGTAGGTTTGAAATTCTCTAGCACATTTATGTTCACCAACAACAACAAATATTCAACAACAAATATTTTAGCTAAATATATTTATAATTTAGTGCTAATGTATATTTTAGTCAGAATAATTGCGCTCCTGTATTGCGCTCCGTCTGTTCGGCGCGCATGCACGCGGCGGCGCTCGTTCACGGAAGTTTATCTCATGACAGCAAGCTGGAAATATTGACTTTCTAACATTTACTGATGGAGAATATGTCCGTGAAATGTAAGTTACGCACTGAGGAAATTATTGGATGTCACTTCAGCTTATGGATAAATATTATTAGAGGTATATTTGTTTCAACCAATCGCTGCACAAGTGAAGTTTACGTGTGATGACGAAAGCACGTTAGTGCGAGCCCTCCCGGAAGCCATAGAGAATGCATTGCAGTGCCTGCAGTTCGAAAAAAAAAATCTTTTAATGTAAGTCTATGGGAACACTCTGGGCGATTCTCAGCCAGAGTGAAATCGCCCAAAAAGAGGCGGTACTCCACAGAACGTGACTTGGCGCTGATTGGACTATATCCAGAGGCAGAACAACAGTGAGTGACTGCTAGCGTAACTCTGTGGTTGAATGAGATTGTGATTGAAAAAGTCCCTTTCACACTTTGGTGGTGCGTCGCCCAATCGCCCTAATGAAGAAACCGCCGCTGCCGCAAACATCTCCTCACTATCCGCTCGCTGCCTGTCCCCTGAACACACTGTAAAAAAACACGGTCTCTGCAGACAGCCCACGCTCTACAAACTGCAGCAAAAACAAACTGAGCAACAAACAGAGCGACCCGCACCACGAAACATAACAAACTGTTCCAGCCAATAACCGACAAGAATGATGTGGGGGTGGGGTTCGGGGGTTAGTGCGCGGATGAGGAGGAGGGAGGGTCTAGCTAGCCTCCGTTTTGTTTGATAATAATTCAAACATCAACAAAAGGGTTACGCCAACCGAGATCGCTTATAGCACCTTTAATGTTAATCAAAGAACAAAAGACAATTTGAAAATATCTCACTTCTCTTGACTGAATAATGTTTGTAGCTTAAGGATGAATCTATATTTAATTTATAATTTATACGCCTCTTGACTAAACAAAGGGCGCCAATGTGAGTATGTACACCGATGCGCAAAACAGCAGGCGTAAAAGCGATAAAAAAATAAATAATAAAAGCCCGGGATAGTTTTTTTTGTTCGGCGCTCCGCCTTAAAAAATCAAATAGGATTCAGGGAGTGAATTTGCACGTTCAACTCGGCGCATCGCCAGCGAAAATCGCTTGGGTATGAACACAAAGACGCGCCGAAAAAATTCTTGAAAAACGATAAGCACCCGCATAATCGTCCCGGGCCTTTAGTGTTGAATTCTGATATATTAAAGGCACAGCTAATTGTGACATTTATTACAATGGGTTTATGTGATTATGTGAAACTTAAATTAAATCTTGTATATTATAAAGCCTATTAAAAAAAACCCGATAGCTTTCAATTATACTGTAATGTTGAATGGCTATAATTAATAGCTAAAATTGAGAAACATCGGTATTGGTATCAGTGATACTAGCCTTCATTCATGGTGCTTATTAAAAAGATGCAATTAAACAAATTTTTAAAATATACTGTCTTTATAGTTTCTACATTAGTTCAATGGAAATTGCGATCATAGTTGGCCAACAATACTTTTGGGAATGCACGCACCCCAGTATGACTTTCTTTTTCTGTGAAACACAAAAGAAGATATTTTTTAAAAGTGTCTCAAATGTGTGTTTGTCCATACAGTGAAAGTCAATAGTTGTTTTGGATCCCTCTGACTTTCACTGTATGGACACAAACAGTTCTTTAAAATATCTTCTTGCAGAAGAAAGAATGTCATTCAGGTTTGGAACGACATGAGGGTGAGTTTCCATTTTTGGATGAACATGCTTTAAACCTTTTTTTGAATTTGTGTACCAGAGAGTGTGTGATATGCTTTTTTTTCCTGTTGTATTGGTGAGCTTGAGTGTGTTTGTGTGATAGGGAATTTGTCTCGGGCCTGGTCTTTTCATGAAGCCGGAATGGTGTGTGTTCTGTTAATCCACTGTATGGTGTCCTGCATAAATAATGCACTGAAGGGTTTTTGTGCATGTGTGTAGGAAGGTGTTTGGTGGGTGTGCTGGCATTGTTCGATGTTTCGAGTCTCACAAGGTCGTCTGCTCAACCGTAACGTTCAAGCTGCACCATCGGGTGGAGAGATAGAGTAAACAGCAGAGCCGTGGTATAGTGGTCTGCTTTGCTTATGTGTGACAGGATGAATGGATGGCTCGGCCTGGGTCAGCATTGTGCTTCCTCTATCTGCACAGTCCTGGTGGCCTCACATACACAAAGCTTATGGGAGAGATGGAATAAAGAAAAAGAAGGAATAAAAGAAAAAAGGAGGTAATAGAGCAAGAATAGGCCTACATGAGAAAAACAGTAACAGATGTATTTAGTGAGGGCCTTGCTGTACAGCATTGGCATTTAAGTGTTTCAAATGTTCTTTTTTTTTACGAAAATAACCTTAGTTTTTGCTTTTACAGCCAAGATGACAAACAGATGATGCTTAGACAAGGATCCCCAGGTTTGTTGCTTGGTAGGAGATGCTACCTTGACTCCTGCTGAGTGAGAGAGGGGACAGTGGAGCACCTGACTATATAAGGCTAATGGTGAAGATAGTGTCAACAAGAACATTTACTGTCTCAATGGCATTGCACTTGGAGCTTGTCAAATTAGGCCATCAAGACCATGCCATTAGATCAGATTTTCCAAAGACTTGTGGTGTCTGTTCACAGCAGCACTCGCAGCATCTGCTCATCTCTTGTCTTAAGCCATCAGCTGCCCTGTTTGTTGTGATGGGGTCATTAATTATGAAAATGTGAGTATTGAGAAAACCAACATGGAAATGTTGTCATATACCGATAAATAATCATTATAAAGTAATTATAATATTGATAATAAAGTGTTAGAAGCTGACAACCGAAGAACAACTGGGGCCTCATTTATAACCGTTGCGTACGCACAAAACAGGCCCTGAGAGAGGCGTACGCCACTTCCGACGCATAAGTCGTGATTTATAAAAACAAACTTGACGGGAAAATGTGCGCTCCTGCACGCAAACTCTGACCCATGCGTACGAACGTTTTGGAGATGGAGCAGTTTGGCAACACCGATGGTGAGCTGGAGTTAAATGTCTTTTTGGTCACTTTTAGACAGAAAATCTAAAGAAAATTAAACATATACAGAAAGATAATACAAATATAATTTCACTCACCAAGCCAGTCACTTGAAGCAAATATCCATCCCTTCTTAAATGTCCACGCCAGCGTTAGGCCGTTTAGTGAAACTGACGCAAATAACAGTTTAAAATAATGATTTAAACTATGTTTTACTTCTGATATAAACATTTAGATTAAATAAGCCATTCAAATTAATAGAGTTAAACACTTAAACATGAAATCATTACTGAGAAGTTACAACATTCATCAATAGAAAGATTTGCGATGTTTTTGAACACTTTTCCTGTGGCGTGCTGTGTTTTAATGTTTTAACCACAGAGATGATTGCTTATCGTGATAATACCAGATTGTCTGAGAAAATAGTTTCGTGCAAATAATGCCCAAGGCATCTGTTTCCATTAAAAATATAAATCAATTAAAAATACAATTCAGCCAGTGGAAAAGATTGAGAAAAACTTTCTCTGAAATGATTTATTTGATTTATGTATTCAAAAACAAGGCAAGGATAGGCAACTACATGATTTTTAATAATGTAATGTGTCTTGTACCGTTAAACATTATCACGTGGATGAATAATCATATGCAAATGATATATGCAGATGAGGATCTGCATAGTAAAACTAGGCGTTGTAAGCTCCATATATGGTTATGTCGGGGTGGAGACGCATGTGCGCACAATCTTCCGCTGACTGGGATTTATAAAGTGAATTCTGCGCAGGTTCTGGCGTATGAACGCTTTTATAAGTCTGAATATTTTTTGCCGTACGCCATTTTTGGCTTTCGGCGCACGTACACTTTTAGTAAGGATCCTACGCACAGTTTTATAAATGAGACCCCTGGTTCTTAATTTCCCTGACAGCGTTTTTAAACAAAAAAAAGTTGCCAGCCACTGCCAGCATTTTTTATCACTTTAACAAAATTTTCATGGCCCCCAGAATATTTTGTTGTATAAAAAGAAAGAACAGAGAAATAATAAAAAAAAAATAATAATTACATTAAAGCTTAATGCATTCTTTTTCATCAATACTTGAAAATGGGTTCACGAGTTCACACTTACAAATAAGTCAGATAGAATAAAAGCGTATTTGGCGTGCTTCTCCGAGGAGAGGGCTCCGGGCTCGGTATTCGGCCCGAACCCAGAGTACTCCCCCCGTATTCCTGGCTGTAAAATAATGAGCCAAGAGTGAGGAGTCGGGGTGGTGGAGGGATGCTGAAAAACTGTCAAGGAATGTTAGGTGAGTTGACAGTGTGAATATATATATATATGCTTCTTCTCATGCTGATAGGGTAGACATAGTAATTGTTTGATGACAAGTTGATTGGATTGATTATTTGAACGTACTCCTCCCGAACTTTGTTTATAAAACATCATTAAATTTCATAATTTCATTTTTATCAAAGACTATATCCAGATTTGGATTCAGAACGATGATCAAAACATAGATGGAGTAGATTGAGTCTATCAATGCCCTCTAAGGCTGCACAGTCCTATACCTCGTCCTGGGTCGGCATTTCATTCGGTAACATTAGGCAGTTTTGATTTATATACTGTTTAATGTTGATGATCGTGTTATTTTACATATGTATTTACTTACATATGCTATCGCTTGTTTCTGCTTCTTTTGCACCTGTGTTTTGATCCGGAGATTCTGTACTCTTTCAGAAGATGTGTCATAGCCCCCCCTATAACAGTGAAAACATGGAAAGCCAGAAATTTCCCTCAATAGCAGGGAAGCATTGTCTCATAGAGGATGGAAATTTCCGTCAATGGTCTGGAAAGAGTTAAATCTGACTCATCAGCATTTCAAGAGTGCTTGTTACAGTAAAACAGCTCTAGGTCTCTTTCTGCAGTTTACATTGTTACAGCAATAGGTGGCCAAGTGACTGTCTTTAATAACGAGGCGTTGATTTATTTATTCATCCAATTAATTCAAAATGCTGATTAATTCAGTAACAAAATTGTGAGAATATTGTTGTTGTCTGAGCAAAAACCGACTGCTTTTTCACTATCTACGACAAACAACAGACCAGAAGTCCTTCATTTCCCATGGAGAAGGGTGCGTGAGCTTGTGAGCTGCATAGTTACGGTCCGAATATATGCGTATGAGGAAATATTAAACTGTCACTTCCACTGCCATTGCGGGAAGATGTCCAAAATGCCAGTTACTCAGAAAATGCCAGTCCACATAAAATCCAAATTGCCTGTTTACTCTGCGCACATTACTAGTCTTGCGGTGAACAATTAATCTGTGCAAGTTAATCCACAGATTTTTTGTTGTTGTCTTTGATAATGCAACTCATACATATGTGGACCTTGTATTCACTCTAAATGCAAAATGTGCAGGTGTTATATAGTGGACTATATTTATTTTGATTTCCCCAACAAAAGTTTGGTGATAAAACTGAGAGCACTTTTGGGTCTGTGGACACATGATAGATTTTCCAAAAGAGTTCTAACATGTCTAAGGTCAAGGTCACTATTTCCACCACAACAAAAAGATCTGAAAGTATAAATAGACTGGGCACTATCACTGAGGGAGCTGGTCTCTGGATTGCAAGGTCAGTGCCACAGTTTCAGTCTAGATATACAGAACCTCACATTAAGAAGCAGAAAGAGACTTGTTTCTGTATAACACAGAATACAACATCACATTGAGGCCATTGGTGAAATCTATCAATTTTATCAACTATCAACATTAAAACCTGTTGTGCTGATATTTTAAACATTTTCATCATCAGTAATCAGTTTTGTTCATCTGTGATGAGATGATCTTGATCTGAAGAAATTGCAAGGACAATCACAAACCTTCTGTTAAAAAAATGGAACATCGAATTAACACTTTACGTGCTATAGCACAGCTGACTACAAATGGAGAGTAGAAACATACATTGCCACTCCATTTCATGCCTGATCCAGTGACAACTATCTGGATAACATTTCAGTTAAAAATCTCAACACCTTTTTACCATACCAATCTTGTTTTTCCACACTGGATTATGGAATCAGTCTTAATTATGGATTTGGATTAATATGCTAGGATTTTTTTTATTAAAAAGACACAAGGCAGTCAAATCTAATGTTGTGTTTAACAGAGATTTAAAGCTTGTGCCCAAAACAACAACAACACATTTTTACACTTTTTAAATTTTTTTGCTCCCTTTCGAAGTGAACTTCAACGCTGCGTCATGGCATTGATACTATGGGAACGTTCCTGCATGAGCCGGTGTCCGAAACACGTGTCTAAACACGCCAATCTTGATTGGCCGAACGAATTACCAAGACCATAAATAGATGCCTGAAATGCGTGTCATCATCTTCTTTGTCTTCAGAAGCCGTATGCTTGTTGAGTGCGTGTCTGTGATCCTCCATTGTATTGTGTGTGTGAAAAACTTTTAGAAATCAGGAGTTTAGTCTGTACAATTGCAGGGTTGAGTTATAGGAAGTGTGTGATGCCATGCCCCTGGTTTATCACCGAAGATGACTCAAGCCAAATGTGTGTTAGGTGTGTTATTGACATACTCTACCGTGGTCGGTATGCACGAGCAGGGATATTGGGCGACGCTCGTGGCCTATCTCTCCCCCTCATCTGCATTAAGTCCTGCCGAGTAACATCTAACTTAGTTGGGAAGGCATATGGGTCAGCGGGTCAGACTAGAGGTCTGCGCGGGACTGTTTTTTAAGTCCCGCTCCCGCCCGCTCCCGCTGGGGTTATATCCCGCACCCACCCGTCCCCGCTATATATACACTATTTGTTCACCCGCTGTCTGCTTAGAATAATTTTCTTCCCGACCCGACCATCCCGCTTAATATAGGTCTCGCAGAATTTCACATGTACATTTTTACAGAGAAAATAAAAATGTAGTCTGCACAACCATTGTTTTTATTATTATTTTATTCGCCTTGTCAATATACAAAATTTAACATTTTGCTGCAGACAGTAGGGGAAAAATTGTCGCAGTGAAAAAAAAATGAAGTGTAGGCTATTATTTTTATTCGTAGTAGCCTACTTGTGACTGCTGAACGGGAACACTTTTAGGCATTTTATCACAATGCGCAAGCCGCAAAGGGTATTTTTTTCCCCCATCTGCGTCTATGATGCATGAAAAAGACTCCCATACATTAGACTTGCCTGACGTGGGTTTCTTAGCAGTAAACTGACCATTGTCCAGTCCAAGTTGAACGTCCTTCAAGGACAGCGCATCCACACTTTGCTCTGCCATTTTTTTCTTTTGAGGGCCGTTTATCACATACAGTCTGCCCTGAGGAGTCGGACCGTTATGCACATGCTGCGCGCGCGAACAGATCCAGCAAATACAATCAATGCATGACAGAAAGAACCGTTACTGGTCCGTGCGTGTAGCGCATGCATAACGGTCCTGAGTGCAGGGCAGACTGTAGCCTATACCGGGTGGTCGATAAGATTAAGATTAGGTAAAGCGAAGATATGCTGTTCTGAAAGAACGTCGGCGTCGGGAACGTGATATTGAATGACCGACCGCTCCCGTTCAAATTACACCAGAGTTACCGACCGCTACCGTTTTTTAGTCGGAAATTTAATCCCGCGGCGCAAAATATCTGGTCGGGTCCCGCGGATCCCGCGGGACAGCCGCGGGAATGCAGACCTCTAGGTCAGACTGGTGCGTCCCTGCACACAATGGCAGTGCTGCTGGCGTACCAGGCTGACCTGTGAAATGGTGAGGGATTTGGGCCAGAGGCAGTTCAAGAATTCCACTGAGCCACAGATCTCGCCATCCGAGCAACCAAACAAACGGCCCGCTCCATCGGCTGTTCTATGGCAACTACGGTTTCTATGGAGGGGCATCTATGGCTCGAACTTACATTGTGTGCCTGATTTCACTCAGGGTAAATTAGTGGTGTCTCTGCTTACCTTATTCGGGAGGTAGAGACATCCCTTTGCCCCATCTTCGCTTATGTGAATTCTCTCTTTGGTTAGTTCGGACATACCCTGCCATTTCACTTCTTCATGGCACCGAACGATTCTATCGAAAAAAAATTACTCCTCTGACTGATTTTACAGCAGTGTGGCAAATTCTGCCCAATGTCTCTCAGTGGGTCCTAAATATTGTAAGAAATGGTTACAGGATTCAGTTTGCTACACATCCACCTCATTTCCAAGGTGTCGTGGTAACGAAAGTGCGCCAGAACGAGACAATATATTTCTCGAATAAGAACTCTGCTCTCTTCTGGCGAAAGGGGCCATAGAATATGTACCCCTCCAGGAAAGAGAAGCTGGGTTCTACAGTCGGTACTTCATAGTTCCCAAAAAGAAGCATCCAATTTTAGATCTACCCGGCCTGTACTGTACTCTTCGGACATACAGGTTCAAGATGGTAACTGTCAAACTAATAGTGCCACAAATTCAATTCGAGGATTGGTTTGTGACTACAGACCTGAAAGGTGCTTATTTTTACATAGAGTTTTTGCCAGAACACAGGAAGTTTCCCAGGCGTGCTTTTGGGGGTGGAGCATAGCAATTTTAAGTATGGTGGCAGCAGTCGATGTCACTCCATTGGGTCTACTGCACATGAGACCTTTTAAGTTCTGGCTCAGGAGCAGAGGTTTCCATTCTCTGAATCATCCTTCCAGAGTCGTAAGTGTCACGCGCCGCAGGTATCAGAAATATCACTTTGGCTTTGGAAGACGCCAGAGTTCCTCATCTCTCATGGCACACAAATTGCTCTGAAACACTTCCTTCCCCTGCTGAGGGTCTACCGTGTGCTGGCCCTTACAGACAACACTACGGTAGTATCCTACATCAATCACCAGAGCGGGCTGCATTCATGTCCGCTATTCAGGCTGGCGGAGCAGATCCTTTCTCTGAGAGCAGTTTACATTCCGGGGCATATACACATGGGGACAGACATCCTGTTGAGGTAGGGGCTGAGGCCCAGAGACTTTCGACTCTATCCACAAGTAGTGGAGTCCACATGGCAGAGGTACAACAGAGCAGAAGTGGATCTGTTTGCCTCCGAGAAGACAACCCACAGTCCCCTAAATTCCAGAGCTCCTTCTACTAGAAAGTTGTATGCCCTGAAATGGCAACTCTAGTTAACTGCCCTGTCCAGTACTGGAGTTCCTTCAAGAGTGTCTCACGGCAGGGCTGGCTCGTGCCTTTGAGGCCACACACCCTTGGATGGAGCTTCTATTGTAAGGCATCCCTTGATGTCTCAGTTCTTGTGTGGTGCCAGATGGTTGAGGCCTATCTGTTGGTCGTGAGTTCCCTCCTGGGACATAGCAATGGTCCTAAGAACTTAACAGAAGCCCCGTTTGAGCCAGGAAAAGTTGGTAAAGCTTTATGACTTTATGAAGTACACATCCCTAAAACACTTTCCCCAAAACAAATAAAGACCTGGGAACTCATGTGTAAAAGTTTCCATCAAAATTCTGATTTATAAAAGCCACCAGCTCTCCTTTATAAAACCCCAGTAGGCCTACCATAAAACACACCATCTGATATTTTTTGTACAAGCTTACCAATTACTTTTGCATTAAAAAGTCTTTCCTGCCAGGCATTTCACAACTATGCAAGTAAGATTCAAGTGCACATCACAGATTGCATTTTGATTTGAAAATTCTTTCTCAGAACGCAACTTCTACAATTTACACACTTTTGCAAGGTGATGGCCCTTGGGAATAAAAAATGGCTCATAAGCCAGTCATCACCATAAGCCTTACACAGAAATCCTTACAGTTCCTAAAAACACACTCCAAGGTGTTGCAAGAGATGTTTCTTAAAGTCCCCCTGTGGTGAAAACCAACTTTTTAATGTTGTTTATATGTCTTTGTGGTGTTTTTAATATGCTTTAAGACAAACCATGTGTAAATTCACAAGTCAACACCATTGCTGAGTATTTTCTCTTTAAAACTGCAGTGATCTAAAGACAGTCTCAAAAATGTGGTTTGAAATCTTGTAACCAGTCATGTCAATGATGTACATTATGATGTTGTGATGAACTATATGCCTTTCTCCACTGACGTTCTGAGTCATACCATTGTGCAGCTTTAACCTCAGTAAGTTGGCCGAGTGAATCTGTGAGCTGGCGTGAGTGAGTGGAGGCGGGGCTAATTAGCATGTTCATAGATCTGCATATACAGTACTAAATGAAGCAAGGGTGTAGAGTTACATTCAAGATATTTTAAGGCATGAAGTTTAAATATGTTTAAATGGGTCATTTTGGTGATCAAAGATGAGTTTTAAGGGATACAATTATTGACTACAGGGAGACTTTAAGGATTTATTGACTAATAAAAAATATATTTCTGGATGCCATTAGTTACAGAATAACAGCAAATACATCCACAACAAAAGATACACAACGTTTGACAACGTTTAGTTTGTTTATAGAGTTGCCAGTGAATTATATTTTAATTTTACAATGCATTTACATTTATGCATTTGACAGTCACTTTTATGCAAAGCAACCCACAGTGCATTCGAGTTACACATTCTCTGGGAATTGAACTCATGATCTTGGCATTGTTGACACATTCTCTGCTGTTTTTTACTGCAGGAATTTTAAAAAGACATATGTAAAGGGCTAGTGTCTACTAAATAAAAATGAATCAGCACTAAAACACTAAAATCTTCTTTTTCACACAAGGTAGTTTTGACAGACAAGTTACCACATTTATCACTCGTCTGTACAGGATACTTCAGGTCTGTAGGCCTTATGGGGGAGACTTAAATTTATCACACTTACATTTTTAATGGCATTTTTCAAGTTCTGAAAGTGTATGTGGCACAAACCCATTTGAGGTGGGAGCAACAAACTGAACTTAAGACGAACGTCTCAAAAAAAAAAAAAAAAAAAAAAAATATATATATATATATATTTTTTTTTTTACCACCATTAGTCCAAAAGATTGGTACACTAAAATGAACAGGAAATCCTGATGTTATTGATCAGTTTCATAATTGAAACTAATTAGCTAAGTGAAACATCATATTAAAGGTGCAATACAGTTGATTCTCTACAGAAATTTTTTTGTTATGCTGGTTGAAAGTCTCTTCATATCCTGATACCAATCACTTTTTGGTCTGAATATATTTTTATAAATATTTATCGTCTGTCAATCATTTCATTCTGTCAGAATAAAATGATATGTGTTGTGTTCCCTGTCAGTCAGCGTGTGTTTGCATACCAGTACGAAGTTTGTTCACGCAGACATCATACGTCATCAGCGCGTTTCACGTTCGCTGTGCAGACAGAGCAAGAATGGCAGGCAGACAACCTAGCTTTCCTTCTGAACCGACAACAAGTGGCAAGGCACCTTGCCCGGCAGATATTCAGTGAGATTTGACTGTCTTGCTGTTATGTCCTGAAATCGTATATGAATAAAGCTGAAATACAGTGCATTCTTTCCTTTATGTCAACAGGTCAACTTCTGAACTGTAGTCATTTCACAATCTCATACTTATGTATGCAAGCAAGCACTTCTGTTTCTCACCTCACTGTACTGTAAAGTTTTCTCACCGGTGAATGACATATGATGTAATCCAATAGCGTTGTCTCTGGTCGTCTCGCTTCTGGTCTGTGCGCGTTTATGTGTTTTGGAGGATGCATGGCTTTGGACGGCGATTTGCAGGGAGGGTGGGATCGTATGCTTTCAATGCTAGCAGGCCAAAGTTAGCATTTCCCAGATCACCTATTGCACCTTTAATGCTGTACCAATTGCATTTGGTGGTTTCAGTAAAATTTTTGGAGATTAACACTGTAAATAATTAGTCTTGAACAAACTCCTAAACTTAAGAATGAAATGTTAGTGCATAACACATTCAACATTATGTGTGCTATACCTCAGACTGAATCTGGTTGAGGAGAGGTATGCTATTTTGAGGCCTCTGGGGGCCCAGCCATATCTCTCTTTTTTTGATTTTTTTTTTTTTTTGATTTAGGAGATAAGGGTAAAACTATGAGGCTAAATAAAACTCTCAAGCACATTATTGACAGAATATGCACTTTAGGAATATTTTAATCTGTATTTACTCAGCATATTAATCAAACATTAATCAATATTTTTAGTTTGATTAAAGTGACTGCTTTGATGTTTTGAAATTTGGAGGTCATGAGTAGGCATGAGTAGAGTAAGTGAAACTGAACATTTGTTTGATTTAGTCCCATGGTCTGTCAGCCAAATAAATAGCTGAACAGGTTGGGTTCAGGTTTTGTGAGGACAGTAGAAACAGCTTTTTCAATATAATTATACCACTGGAAAAGGAATTATTGCTGTTAGTTACTTAAAGGGGTCATATAATGCCATTTTTGTACAAGCTAATCTAATTCTTTAGGGTCTAAATGAAAAGTTTGTAAGATACTTTAATTAAAAATTCTCATTAGTATTGTAAGAAAACACTAATTTTACCTGGTCAAAACCAGCTGTTTTCAGCACGCCATTTAAGTGCATGTGTCTTTAAATGATAATGAGCTTTGCTCACCCCGCCCCTCTGTTCTGTGCGTACACCATAACACAATAACACAATAACCATAACGCGTTGTTCATTATAAACGTGGGATTATGAATTATATTGAGAACGCCATATATAGAAAACATGCCGTAATGTACCCTGAGTGTAAACAGCCGCATTGATCGTGAAGCGTGCAGCAAGCGATTTGCAAAGATTAATATAAATATTAATATAAAGGTTAATAAAACATTACACTCACTTCTTCTGCTGGAGGCGCAGCAGGAACACGAATAGTTGGTATTATATTATTGATCCTTTTTTCAGGAGCAGCTTCTTAGCAAAACCAGCTTTATACTGACTCTCGTTTGTAAAGCAGTCTGGTGTGTGAAATGATTCGCGCAAACATGAAAGCATTGACGTTGATCGTGGGGAATATTCCCTTCGAAAACAAACTCAGCCACTGCGTCTTCAGCGGTTCAGATTTAGGGACATCAAAGTGACTGCTTGACTCCTTATTACACCCAAGAACAGAACACCACGATCGCTTAGACGCCATTCTGCTCATAGACAGTGCTCCAGTATCAACAATGACCGCGCCGGTCCGCGCGGACTATGATTGACAGCGCGGGTCTGTGTTGAAACGCTGCTGTCAATCAACAATCGTGGGAGGGGCGTCAATTTTGTGACGTCACAAAATCGAACGGCTTGATTTAAAATGGGGAAAAACATATAAGAAGATAAAAAATAAAAAAAACACTGGATGGATTTTTATCATTTTATGATGATTGTGTACAGGCAATGCCAGCACACATTTCAGTACAATCAACTTGTAAAAGTGCATATGTAACTGCCTTAGCTTTTTTTTTGGAACTACTGACAGTATAACAATGCAAAATACAAAAATATAAAACTTTCTGATATGACATTAACTTGGATATATTGCAAATATTATTCCTTACATTTTAAATAACCTTTTATTTATTTATTTTTATTTTATGGTTGTTTGAAACTATATTATATTTAAAATATAAATTCGTTTTCACACACAGATACACACATCTACCCTTGGCGGCACAAAGCGCCCATTTTTAATTTAGTTCAGCAGATACAGATCTGAGACATTCCTGATACATGGTTGATAGTGTAAGAGGGAGATAAACTCTATGTGACCTATTTTACCTCTGCTAAAAACATAACAGCTGCATCTTTTTGCACTTTCAGTTGTTTTTAGTTTAGCTTCAACTGAATCTTTTTTCATCCATTTTTTTTGTCAAAATAAAATGACTATATTTGATTTATTGAGTTAATTAAATATGTTCAAAGAAGATAATGAATAAATTTGGTTGATCTAGTTTCACATCAAGAGTGCTCTGTATGTTTTGATTAATTACATTGAGTCTTTTTCTACAAGATAAAAATGTAATAAAACTCAGCTGTTATGATTATCAGCTCAGTTTAGCCTCATTAGAGTAATTATCAATGCTTCGTTTGCATAAGATAAATCAGTTATTGGCAGACTCTCGGATACTGAAATCATAATAGGAAAATATTTTGTTTTTTAAACTAATAATACAAATTTTTTCTCAAATTGTACAGGGCATTTTTTTGACCTTCTCTCTAAATAGTCACTCACCCATCACATTAGAATGACTTTGAGAACAACTGCATAGAAGATTTAACTCGCCTGAAAGATGCCATTCAGAGTGATTGAATTTGCATTGCAATTGCAGTTTGGTTAGAGCAGTGCAGTGAGCTGTCTCTGTTGTGATGAAGACTTGTGACGTGCCGTGTGTTTTTGAATGGGACACGTCACTGCTGGCCTTTCTCTACCACTGCCTTCTCCCATTTTGACCTTTCAGACCAGGACAGCTGACAGACTGCTACATCTTTTTCCTCTCTTTTCTCTCTCCTCTACATAATGAAGAGGTAATTACCCTTCAACTTTTTGCCTTCGCAAAGCTACAAGAATGAGGAGACACAGAGAGAGACAGAGACAAAATATGAAAGGAATATAGAACATGTAATTTGCTAGAATGTTGCACAGTACAAAACAAACATTGCTTCAACCTGCATCAGATTAATTATGTTTAATGAATGATGATGTTTTTATTCCGTGTATCTGAAGGGGTGAGTCAGTAAATTGCTAGTTCATGTAGTCATGTTCAGAAAAAAATCTCTTGAATGCTGCCTGGAGTAAGCATTTTGTGTAGTCTAATGATAAATTAATAAATTGCAAATTATTTATTAACAACCAATTTGTATGATTTTTACTTTTTTTTTTTTTTTATCAGAATATTTAAATTGAGGAACATTTCCTTTAAACATTCTCAAGTTAATAGCTATAGCCTATTACTTTTTACTCCACAAAAAAAAAAAAAAAAAGAGAGAGAGAGAGAGAGAGAGAGAGAGAGAGAGAGAGAGAGAGAGAGAGAGAGAGAGAGAGAGAACCGTGTCTCGGAGCAGTTCATAACAGAAAACTTCGCCACACCAAGATCCAGCAGCGACGACCGACCAAAGATGAATCCAGCAGCACAGATTATGTGTCTCCGTCAGGGAGAGAGGCCCATAGAGGAATACATCATGGACTTTTTGGAGCTGGCTCACTTGACCTGTATGGACGAGTTATATTTAATGATCTTTTTCCGTGAAGGACTATCCGAGCCGTTCAGCTCCCTTATGCCACTTCATCACCCTAGCTGGAATCTTCAACATTATATTGTCCATGCTGTTCACGTCACGTCCGCTGAACCAGTTTCTCCGGACAGGATGGCTGCCGCCGAGCCAGTGTCTCAATATGAGACAAGCAGTAGGGCCTAAGCTAGATCAACATTACAATAACATACTGATCATATTCTAACATTTCATCATGTTGAGCAATATAACATTGATTCATTTTATGTACATTTGCTTACCTGTCTAATAAAGGACATGCAAGAGCGGCATCTGTCAAGTCCAAGTTAGTCACGGACGTGGAGCTCGAAAATGCCACGCTGATATTGATCCTCGTTTTATTTCTCCTTTTGTCCCAAAGTCTGCTGGCCGTGGTCCATAATGTTTGAACAAAACAACAACAGTGTGAGTGTGCCGCTAGATGCCACGCAGTTGTCTACATCTGTCGCCATGGTTACTATGGCAGTACAAACGGAAACGTCTCGGTTATGTATGTAACCCTCGTTCCCTGAGTGGGAACGGAGACGTTACGTCAGTGACAATGTAAATGGGGGATACACATATGACCCAGAGGGAGCTGTATATGGAGAATCACTGGGGTGTCTAGCCGCAGGTGGAATATTTCAACCCCAGGGGTGGCAAGCTGGCTTGCTAAGGGAAAGACACATGCTCAGAGAGGCTTACAGTGGAAATACACACATGCGGGTCGCCTAGAGGGGGAACCATGCACATGGAGGCACCTGGCCAACGCGAAAGCTGCCGGTGGCATAACTCTGGCGTTGACGTCAACAGCGCTGGAGGAAACTCAGGGCTTATTAGGCTCACCTGAAGAGAATATCCCACGTATCGCCTGGAAAGGAAATTTACCATGTACTGTACCTGATAGGCCCCAAATTAATCAAGATTGAATCAAAGTTAATTGAATCGAAATCTAATCCAATTGTGATATTTGTGTCAATGCCCAGCCCTAGTTTGTCAATAAATGTTTTTCGTGTTTTGACTTGAAGCAAATGTTATATTTTCCCTTTATTTTCTTCAGAGTGCACCAGAATGCTTCGTTTACATGTTAAAATAAATTTTCAAATGGGGGAGGATGCCTCCAGACCCCCCCTACAATAAATCATTAAAAGCTAGAGATCTCGATTTAAACACTGACTCGATCTAATTTATAAATGACTATGAGTCGGCTGTATCTATTTAACCTTGGTCAAGTACGATCACAGTGGAACATTCAGATCTGCTTTGGTGCTGCCGCTGAGCCAGAGAGAGCAGTTGTCATGCATAGGTATAAAACAGCTTCTTTTCAACCACACATATTGTTATTTATGTAAGGAATAATTGACAACAGGCCGTTGAATTATTAGAAAAATAATGCACATCCGAGGTGGTAATGCGGTCATTATTTATTGAAGTAATTTAAAGTAATTAAAATTATCACAGAAGTACTGGGATAAAAGTTTATAGTTTGGATATAAATACTGATGTCTATGGAGTAGCGATCAAAATACAGTAAAGCATCTTTTGAAAGTAACTTGATCTTTCAAATAAAGATTGTTTGGATTACATCATTATGCCAGTAGGTGGAGAAAAATGAATGTTAAAAAAAAGAAGAAGATTTGTCACTGATTCATTCATTCATTCATTCATTCATTCATTCATTCATTCATTCATTCATTCATTCATTCATTCATTCATTCATTCATTCATTCATTCAATCAAGTGATTCATTTTGGAGGCACTCAGCATACCCGGTTATGTATTTGAAACAGTTTTGCTACTTGTTCGAATGACATTTTATCAATACTTACATTTAAAAAGAATGTAATGTACATTTTAAATGTAATTTAAGAATAAATATAAATTGCACTTCCAATAAGAAAAAAAGAAAAAAAAGAAGAAGATATTTTTTAAATATTCACATTTATTCTAAGTCTTATTACAAAATATTTCATTGTAGCTGAAAACCGTGAACAAAAATCGACAGGCTAAAGAACACTTACACAAGGAACTTTTACCTAGTTTAAAAATACCACAACAAAAACAACTTGCCTAACTAATATAAATTTCAAGCACTATTAAAGACAAGTAAACACTCAGTAATTAAAAAAGAACAAATAAGCAAATAAGCTATTGCACAAATAAATACAACTGAACAAAAATAAGATTGAAATAAACAGTGTTTTAAGATTTTAAGGTATGTACAGAAAAGCACTTTATGAATAAAATATACATTACAAGTATAAATACAAAAGTTATTCTGTATAAAAGAGCAAGTGAAAAGTATCTTGTTTGTGAACCTTATTATAGACACGGGAGCAGGAATATCAGTCTGCTGTCACTTTAAGAGCTTTAACGGATCCAATATAGTATGCTTTTTCTTTGCCAACTGTTTACGTTCACTTAATAACCGACTGTGTTTACGAGAATATTATGACATGTTTGTGTGTATATGTGTAAGTGCAAAAAGACGTAGAAGAGAACTCGGTTCAGTATCGCTCTCTGTATGAGAGGCAGCTTTCTGTGCACACGTTTTGGATGTGTGCGCAGCACAGAAAACAGCACATGAGTCTTCGATTCCCAAGCCTATTTATGAGCTTATCCATTGATGCTGTAAAAAAACATTATTTTATTTTAACATTATTATTTTAGTCGTTTAAGTTTTAGATGCATAGCCTTGACATTAAAACTGTCTGTATGAGTTACTAGATGTAGATGCGCAACTGTTGTAGCATCTGGACCAATCAGACACACACAAATTATTCATTTATTTAATGAATAATCCAGCAAACTCACTCTCCCAACCAAGGCCTGTGAAACTTCCCCCAAAAAACTAACATCCCAAATGAAGCTAACACACTGGCAGGACGCGGTGTCTTGTTACAGGACATACTGAGACTGATAAGAGTTTTACGACCAAAAGGAATTTCCAGAGAGCTGCAATTCTCACTTAAAATTCTTGCAGAGGAGGAGAAATAAACCCTGTAATCCTATATATTCTATATATAAACACTTGAGAAATGTGTAAACATGTATCTAATTTTACCATCTCATGATTTTCCTTTTATGTGGTGTGGCTTTTGTATTCTTGTAAACTCTATTGGGTTAATGTTTCAGACTTTGCATATTATGGTTAACCAAAATCATATCTGTGGCATGTTTGGTCTCTATAAAATCCAATCTTCGTCTTCGATTTGTTAATTTACATTACATTTTGCTAACTTTGTGACGCATTAGTATTATAAAAATCTTAAAGATTCTTTTCTTAAACACCCAATGAAAGTACATATTCAAATGCCCTGCTAGGACACAATGGGTCATAAAATTTCCCTCCAAAGGGAAATCTTCTCATTAGCTCACACACCTCCAGAGGTTGTGCCATCTTCATGCTTTAAAGTCACTGATCAGCTCTTAGCTCTCGCTTAGTCCCTTTCTGAAATGCTGATGTGAAGATGATGCTGAACTAGAAGTTTCTAAGGACCCCTAAGCTTGTGCCAGGCTGCGGCCTTGTCTTTCCATTCACCAAAGATACCCTGACTCCCACTGGTTCTCTCTCATCAAGACCACATCAGCAAAGATCAACTGGAGCCTCAAAAAATTGCATCAGGACAGTTTAATTCAAATAGGCGAGACATGGAAGTATCAAACTTAGTCTCATTATTTGATACATTAAGTATCCTTACCCCTTTTAAGGAAGGGCGTGTTAGAACTAAACTGATGGTTTGCTCAAGGCTGTTGATCTGCTGAATTTCAAACAATGCTATAACTTCTTGCTTTCCTGTATTCTGCTTCAGCTCTCTTTCCCTTGGTAAACATGTATGTGTGTGTATGTTAGAGTAGTTTAAGTGTTTAGACTAGTTAATAAAGTCTTGTTCATGTCACACGTAAAGTTGTCCGTGTCTCAAGCTCATAACTGGAGTCACTAATCATATAGATTTTGGCTACTGCTCTTAGTAGTACTGTAAATTAAGAAAGACATTTCCCATGCCCCGGAAATGTACATTTCTTAGAGTTAATAAACAATTAATCCTTAGTGTTCACGGGACAAACAGGTTCATTGATTGTAATATTAATTCACGACAGTAAGTTAATTATATTAACTGATCCAAATATTCATAATCAATTATAACCAGTTATTATTGATTATTAATATTTCATAGAGCTAATTTGCTACACTGTGAAGGAACTTAGTTGCATGCAGCTGGCGTGCATTATTTTTTTATTTGTTTGCTGATATGGCAGTCTGTGACAGCAAGAGGCATGCATGGCATCATGTAAAAATAGTATGGCTAATTTAATTCTGGAAATGCACTTGTTGCAGTGCCAGTGAGACATTATTTATTTATTCTGTGAGTGTATGTTTCTCATACATAGGTGGTTCATAGTAGGTCCCATAATATCTGCTCCCATAATCATAATTTGTGTGATAAGGAATAAAACATTTTTGTTGTTTTATTTCAGCTGGGAACTGCAGTGATTTTTTTTTATTGTATGTATAGGTAGGCAAAAAATGTAGGTAGAGGCACATGTTTCTAATGAGGTTGCAATCAGGGGTTTAAAGTAGCATATTTGAGTAAATGTACAGTAATTAATTACTGTAGGGATAGTTCACCCAAAAGTTTATATTCTGTAATTTACTAACCCACAAATTGTTTCAAACCTGTATGAATTTCTTTCTTCTGCTGAATGCAAAAGAAGATGTTTTGAAGATGGTCTGTAATCAAACAGTTGATTGGATCCCATTGACTTCCATTTTTTTCCATACAATGGAAGTCAATGGGGCCCATCAACTGTTTGGTTACCGACATTCTTCAAAATAATATTGAAGGTACTACATCTTGTCCTTACTTACACAAACTTGTCAACAAGGCTACTTTACACAAATGCGAGTGCATTAGCAGGTTGCTGAATTGTAGGTGTTTTATAAATGAGATGAGGACATGACAGCAGCCACCGGAACCAGGCCGAAACCAGTAGAACGCAAGTAGGCGTTGACTTTTTTAGGTTTTAATTATAGTTAACATTATTTTATTTATCCGTTATACTGAAGAGAGTTTTTGAGGATATTGGTTTACTTGTGCCCTTTCTGAGCACTTGAGTGTCTGTTGAGGTTTAAGAGGCTGCTGTGTCGATTGCAATACTGAGGTGTTCGGTTATATAAATGTGTGATTGCTCTCCTCACAAATCAGCTGTTTCTTGTTTTTCATTGGCATGTCTCTAAGGCGTTGAGGACTAGTGCATCTTTGAGCCTTCCTTCAGAATGAGTAAAATACTTAAAGGTGCTGTATGTAACTTTTTTTATAAAATGAATCCTTTTTTTATTGCCCGTCTGTGAAGGGGTTGTAATCACACATTACAATGATCCACTTTTCGCGTTTTGCTATTACCTCTGAAGGCCAGTATTCCTATTTTTATGTGAAGTCTCCGGGTCGGATTTTCTGCGAAATCCACCGGATGTGACGTGCATGCGCGCTCCCGAGCCTCTCCGTTTTCTATATACAGTCTATTGCGACGGCACTGCAGCTAACGACATGGAGTCTGATAACACCAAAAAACGACCTGCCTCCAGCACAACACAGACTCCAACACAGACTTCAACACAGACTCCAACACAAACTCCAACACAAACTCCAAAAAAAAAAAAAAAAATTTTTTTATCTGCTGAAGCTCGTCAGGCCAAACGTCAATCGGATCGACTCAGGACGAAAACCCGGATCAACATTGGCAGAGCGTTTGAATTATGGAGAGACCTCCGCTTTGTTTTAGGTATAAAAACAGACCCTGAGTTGGCTTTCATCCTTTTGGACAGGTAAGCTAACAATACTTCAAAGCATGTAAAATATATTGTGATTTTGTGCTTTAGTTGGCTCAAGTTAGACATCATTAGTTCGCCAGCTAACGCCGACCATTTGCTAACGTTCGTTATCTGATGTGAAAGACTACAGTTGTAACTTTATTGCTTTTCACGAGCACGAGCGCTGTTGTTGCAATCTGAAACATCACCGCTAGAGGCCGCTGGATCCTACATACAGCACCTTTAAGTACTGTTAAAATCAGATGCTTTTACTCAAGTTGTATTGGAATGGTGACTTGTACCTGATAATGGAGTCATTTTCGCCGCAAGGTATCTGTACTTTTACTTTAGTATGGTTTTCAGGATGTCTTTACACCTCTGGTTGCAATTAAAACTTTTTTGGAGGTAAAACTTTTTAATAAGGAAAAATGGCTGATTGCAAATTTAAGTAAAAATAGGCACCAGGAAGTTTAACATCAATACAAATTTCACACATTTTACAAAGGTGATGTTGTGTTTTATTGTTTAATAAGTTTTTTTTTTTTTTTTGCTTTTTTGAGAATAGCTTGTCCCTCTGGTACCTTTTAAGATTTTCTTTTTCTTTTCTTTTGCTTAGCAGCAGCAGTTTTGTGAGAAAAGAATAAAATAAAAATCACATGTCACCTTTAACACATTTCACAAAGGTGATGTTGTATTGTATGCTTTAATTCGTTTTTTTCTTTCCTATACTTTTTGTCCCTATGGAACCTTTAAGATTGTATTTTCACATCATCATCAACAGTAGTTTTGTGTGGTGTTGCACTCATAATTACCTGATATTCTCTGTCCTGGAATAATGTTTGGAATAACCTGCTTTAACTATAGCGTGTCTTTCTGAGCCCTGGCAGCAGCTGTTAGCTTGTCACCAGAGCACAACTGCTGGGTCGAGGCCGGCTGGTGGACCACTGTCAAGCAGTGTATCTGTGTGCCCCATCAAGACAACAGTATGCTAAGTGCTGGTTTGTTGGCGGAGCTCAAAGATCCAAACAGACAGCGAACGTCTCTCTCTGTTACCACACTTTGTGTTGACATGGCAGTTTGCGAAGAGGCCTTTCTTGAAGAGAGAAAGAATAAAAAAAGTGTTAGGAGACAAATAGGCTCTTTTATGGAAGAGCATGCAACTTTTATGCATTTAAATGTGTTCAGTCAACTGATCTCCTGGAACTGCATATCTATAACATATTGCATGCTTTCACTTGCCATGCTCTTTACACAAAATTTTACATGCAACTGAAATGCAAAATTCACCTGCTGAATTTGACTAGTTTGCCTACACTGAAAAAATAAAATAAAAATGGTTTTAGGATTAACTTTGAAACAATTTTCACTCAGATATTCTACATTCACTCTACATTTCACAAATAATAACAAAGCAATGGCAAGACATTGAATTACAGTAAACGTGAAATTCCTCAAGTAGAATGGGTGAAATCATATTATCTTGTAAATGCACTCCAGAAATCTGTTTTATTTAAAACTTTGTAAAATCATTTTTTACAATGTAGGCAGAGCATGCCAAATGATTAAAATTAGAATAAAATATGTTAAGGCCAAGTGTGGTTGGTTGATGCACAGCCATTTACTGATGTTTTTTTTTTCCTAAAACCTATCCCTAAACCTAACCATATTTTTTTTTTTTTTTTGCATCCAAAATTCAGCCTCAAAAGATATAACAGCATTTAACGATTTATGTAATCTGCAAAAGTTTGCATTTTAAAAATGCTTTTTAGTATGTAAACAGCAATAATAATGAAATAGATGCGGTTCCTTTTAATCAATGAAATGTAACTGGATATTGCATATCAGATGTACATAAAAGGTGACTTTTGCATAAAACAGCATGCCAAATAATAATTTAAATCAGTTAAATCAGTTTTTTTTTTTGTTATTCCTCCTTTGAAGTTAGAAAAAGGGTTTATACCCTCCTATTATCTGTCTGATTATCTGCATTGTTAGCAAATGCTGCCACTTTAAAATGTTGAAAATGACGAAAAATACATGTATTAACTTAGCAGATGTTTCTGTCCAAAAGCAACAAATGAGAAAAAAGCACTAGACAATATTTGCATTGACTTAATATTAAACGTTTTTTATTTTATTTAAAAACATTACATGTCTTTACTTTCAGCATTAGATTTGACACTTTTTCTGTGAAGTAATGGAAATTCAATATTCATGGTTTCATTCAATAATGAAAAACTATACTTTTAGCTAAACAAATGACAAAAAAAAAAAAATGAATAAAAATGATTAATATTAAACTATTAAAGGATTATTCCAACCCTAACTCTAGTCTAACACTCTACTAACACTCTAATGAGAGTTAGTAAACATGTAACGTTACTTATAGTCAACAGAATGTGTTAAAGGGACCATCAAAATAAAGTGAAACCGAGTTTCTTTCTTCTGTTGAACACAAAGTAGATATTTTGAAGAATGTTGGTAACCAGACAGTTGACAGCAACCATTAGATTCCATAGGATAAAAAAAAAAAAAAATACCATGGAAGTCAATGGCTACCGTCAAATGTCTGGTTACCAACATTCTTCAAAATATCTTATTTTATGTTCAATAGAGTAAATAAACTTTTACAGGTTTGGAATAACATGAGGCTTAGTAAATTATGTCCGAATTTGAAGAGTTTCGTTGCAAAACGAGATATATCCATTTTGAGAAATGTTGGTTATTTGACATTATTATTTAAGACATCAACAGTCAAGTTCATTCACAATGTGAAGGCCAGGGACACAATATTCTTCAAATCCAGGATATTTTTTATTTAATTTTATGTCCATAAATAGTTCATAAATAAGTCAAAAAACATGCCAAAATGCAACATATTTATCTTAAAGGTGCATTGCGCAACTTTTCATGTTAAAAATACCCGTTTTCTAACCCATACATGCTTAAACAATTGCCTGATGGGCTGACTGAGCCCTTCTCTGATCACTGCGATTGCCTCTATAATCCTGTACAGTAAAATAAATAAGAGGGATTCGGGTCGGAATCTGAGACTGGGCGTGACGTCATGCGCGTTCACGGCACGCTCATATGTCTGGCAGGTTTGTGTATGCGCCGACGCCGCCATTCTCCGTAGAAAATGGATTCTAAGAGACCGGCTTGTAGTTCATTTCAAACACCAACGCAAACTCCACGTAAGATAAAAAAAGAGAACTTTTGTCTAGTGCAACCAAAAGGTCCAAATTGGAGTCAGACAGGCGTCGGGGTAAGACGAGAGTAAACATAGGGAAGGCTTTCAACAAATGGAGAGATCTCCGGTCTGCTCTAGGGCTCAAACGGGATCCTCAGTTGGCTTTTTTCTTGATAAAAAGGTAAGATATATCCCATTCTCTAATGTCTGATACGGCCAATAATGACAATAAATGACGATCCATAAAATGTGTAATGCTTTAGCGTAAGCTAGATAAATGTACAATCGGAATAGGTTTTACTAACTTACCATTGTCAGTGATCAGGTTCAGAATGATTGTGATATAAAATGCTGATATATAAGTTAGATACTTAGACACAAATTTTGAGCAAATTACTGCTTAATTACGATGTATTGCTATTGGAATATGCTACTTAGCTGATCAATAAAACAGGCTAAACCCCCGCAAATCTTCGGCGGATTAGCCTGTTTGGCTTTTATGATAACGTCATAGTGCCACTTGATTGTTTATTACCTTGAGACATTTGGGTGTACTTTGTTGACCGACTGTGTATGGTATGGTATCATGATTACAATTTTGAGCTTTTACAAAGTTATAACTTATATTGTTAATGAACGTGTTTCCATAATAATAGTCATAAGTGGATACAGTAAACACATAACACAGTTCAACATGGAGATAGATGGGAATAAAAAACGAAGTTTTCTACTACCCCCATTTTTTCCCTCACACATAAGTGTGTTATTTACTCAATTGCCTTTCCTTTCACATATTTTAAATTACTTGCAGATTTAAAACTTTATTACCTCTGAAGACTTTATGATTGTAAACAAAAGATTTGTGCGGCTGATGCTCCTTGGGTTATGACCAGCTCGAGCTCGTGCAAGCGTGCGTGTGCGTGTGGTCCGTGAGCGTGCACACCTCTGGTTGCAGTTTCGCTTGCCGCCAGAGGGGGCGTAGTTCTGCGAAAACTCAGACTCTCGCGCAATGCACCTTTAACATTGTCAAACATCTTAAATTGGTTAAAAAAACAATACATCATAAATATATGGAATAGTATATACAAAGATTGATTAATAATAATAAGATTCTGAGTTAGTTTTGGCCAGAACATACACAACATAACAATTTTTTTTTTTTTTTTGCAAAACGCTATATATCCACCTTAGGCTATATTCTACTAGGCTACTGTAATACCATTAAGAAAAGCTAGTGAATCAATGTTTTGTTTGTGTGTGTGCGTGTGCGTGTGTGTGTGTATACGTGACTGACAGCTCGCCTACAGTATAAACAATTAAATGGTAAACGTTTTTTAGTTGGCCTATTGAATCCTCTTTTTAAAAATATATGTTTTTTGTTTTGATATTATCGTTAAATCACTGAGCAAACTCGGAGCACTTCACCGGCGGTGACTCTCTCCTCGCGTGACATCCTGAGCTCGCGCAGCATCCTGAACGTTCTATAGCCTAACCGTTATATCGCACTTTGTAAAGAAACTGGGCTGGCGGATATCGCGTTTTGTGAAAAAATACATTTTGTAGTAGGCTTAAAATGTACATTTTTAAATCTTATTAATGGCAGCAATTCACACATAGATTAAGGTACATCTGAACAGTGATTTCCAATAATAAAATCCAAATGTCAAAAAATGGCGTTTATCGCGTTTTGCAACCGAACTCTTCATTTTCATTTTTGGGTGAACTATCCCTTTAAGTGTGGGACAGTAAATGCACTTGACACTAGAAGTAACTGATGGGCTCAAACTTCATTGGTTCCATGTGTCTCTTCAACGTTCCAGTTTTGAAAGTGTGGACTGTTTCAGTCTCTGATGCAACCCGTATAAGACCACAACACCCTCTGGGGTCCCACAATCTGAACCACTGAATTAAGGTGTCATATTATATAGGGATATATTCAGCTCAGAAATACACACATCAGCGCTCTCAGTCCACGCAATACACCCACATGATGAGGAGCTCCCAACAGGCTGAAGAAAGTGGGTAGAGAAGATTCAGTTTATGTCACATCCAATTTGAAACCCAGGCAGTAAATTTCAATTAGCTAATTAATGTTGATGAATGGCATGTTTTGAAAATCACATTGCCTTAACATCTGTATAGAATGCACAGATATTTTTATTCATATTGTTAATGGTGGAACACTTTTAGCTCATCTTGCAACACATTATGCTTTTTTGGTATGATTAGGTGTAATTGAAATATCTTCCGTATGTTGTGTAGGAGTTTCAGTCAGGTGGATTTTGCTGATTATTATACATGTGTCTTGGTTGTATAAAAACAAGTATAAATTGGGAAATGCTGTCTTTTTGATAGATGACAACTTAATAATTTTGTTGTCAGGCCCTTTACTGCATTACCTCTTTTTTGGAGACCCTAAGAATTTCAGTGAAAACTGATGTACTAATTACTTCTATTGTTTATTTAATTTGGATCATGAGCCAATTTTTTTTTTTTCTGTAAAAGAACACTAGGGGATATTTATAACACTTGATTGGGCAGCAACAATGAATGGGTGAAAAGGGAGAGGTAAAAGAACGAGGAAGATAGCAAGAAAAAGAGTGCTGAAAATGAAACACACATGGTATATGTTTTTTTTTTAGTTTTTTTTTTGCTTGAGTTTGTTCAAGGTGAATTCGTGAATATTTAAAATTCAGTAGCATTTTCTTTCTCTCTACAATCAATCTACCTAAAATCCCCTCCTGCTGCCCAGTGAGTGTCCGTCCTGTCAGAGTTAATGTGAATAACGTTGCACTTCACTTCCCCTTGAGAACATGCACGGCTGTGCTAATGTGTGTGTGTTTATGTACAGTATAGGGGAGAACAATTAATGAAACGGCAAAAATGTTTTGGCCAGCAGAAATGAATTGAAATTTTCACGTGTACAGTATGTACAAATGTAAATGTGTATATGTGTGTACATACCTATACTTTTATGTTATGTACTGAATTTGATGAAGAACTTAATCTTCTCATGCAGCACAAATGCAGTCTTGGACATACATTCACTATGTTGTCTTTTGACCTATGATGTACTGATATACACATGACTTATTTATGACAAATATGATATTGAGTTTTTTGTTGAATATAATTCACAAATTCATTTTAAACTAAAAATATTGGTGTAGGATTTACTTTGAAACTACTTGAAAGTGAAAGTGTGCATTTTCTTGTAAAATGTAGGCCTACTAAAATAATCTTTGTTCTATTTATAACTTTGAAAAAGCATATATATATATATATATATATATATATATATATATATATATATATATATATATATATATATATATATATATATTTACTGTGTAATTCAATAGAGCTTTGATATTCTGAAAATACAGATCACTCATTCTTACATATATGGTAACACTTTTGTGTGTGTTGTAATTGGTTGAAATAATGATGCAACATTTTTCACATTTTTAACTTATTTTTTAAAGAGTGGATGGTTTCTGTTTAAAAAAATATAGGAAATACTAGAAATATTGCAAGCTTTGGGTTTTTCTGCACAAGTAAGCCTATTATTTGCAGGAAGTATTGTGATAACTTAATTGAAAAGCATATTGGGGTGTGAGATTAGAACACATTCCTTTACTTTTTCTTTAATATTAAAAAATGATTTCATTTGACTATAATAATTCTTAGCTTATTGAAATCTTTAAGCTGACTAGTGCAGTATTGGTCTGCACTACTTTAACTTCAAATCATCATGTGTTTTAAATATTTATTCACCCATATCAATGTACTGCATTCAATACTTTCAGATTATGTACTGAATTTGATAAAGTAAGTTATGTAAACTAATGCAGGTGTGCAGCACAATTGCAGTCTTGGACGTACTACATTCACAATGTTGTTTTTTGACCTATGATGTACTGACAACAACTTAATTAATAGTTTACTCAAGTGTTGTTAAACAAGCACAATTTAATCATGAAGAACTGTTGTGGTACCTACACTGAAAAAAAAGAAAAGAAAAAGAAGCTGTAACTGGGGCGGTACTTTTTCAAAAGGTACTAATATTTACACTTTAGATTATGTTTCTTTAAGGTACTAATATGCACCCTGTAGGGATAAATAAGATACAAAGGTGTACTGTTTGAAAGGGTACCGCCCAGTGACAGCTTATAGTACTTTTTTATTCAATTTCTCGGCTCTGCTTTCTCATGGCATACCAAGTGTCCACTAGTGGGACACTTCATAATCTCAACAGATGCAGTAGGTCATCTGGGTGTTGTTAGCTTACTGTATCATGAATACTGAGTAGGCTACTACTTGTTTGATGAACTGTGCTTTTTGCATTCTGTGCATCAGGAAGTATGCATATTTGAATTGGGAGATGTGTGGGGATAGTTTGGGTATATGAACATTTAAGTGTTTAAATGGAAAAATGGAAGCTGGACTGATGTGATCTCACATTTTAATATCTGGCAGTATGACACATGGTTTATTTCTGGGCTGCTGGGCAAGCATATATCTGAGGGAAGGCTTCAATACCCACACATTCTTTTCTGAGACGTTCCTGTTTTCCATCATGAATCAGAATTCAGTGTCTTTCAGTAACTTGCTGCTTTGCAAACATGTAGAAAATCAGTCTCCACTCCTCCACCAACTCCCTCTCTATATCAACTCATTCTCTCCAATCTGTTTATGCCCACAAGGCATGACACACACACACACACACACACACACACACACACACACACACACACACACACACACACACACACACACACACACACACACACACACACACACACTGTAAGGCCACCATGCTTATGGAGGTGTGTCTTTGTTTCACTCTGGATTGCTTGTCATCTGTATTAGGAGCAGATACAATACTATATTAATTTCTGAACCATTCGAGACATGTCCATCTCTTTGAGAAACAGCTTACAGCACAGGAAGGTCTGCGTAGGTGTGTGCGTTTTTTTCTTTCCAAAAGAGATTTATCAAAAATGACAGTAAAAAATATTTTCAATAAAAGCTGTTGTTTTGAACTTTCCGTTCATCATTCCTGAAATCAGTTATTTTCAATTGTAGGTATATTTCACAATTTTACTCTTTTACTGTTTTGATCAATATAATGCCTTGGTTAGCATATAGACTTCTTTCACAAATGGAATGAATACCTATATATGTATTCTTTTGATGTCTCAACTATATGTATGTGTGAACGAATAAATCTAACTCTGTCAAGAAATGGTTTGAAATCTTTTTCCCAAAGAAAAGTTCTTATGACAGCCACTTTTTAAACGATTATTCTCAGCAAAACTTAATCATAATACAATCTCAGCACATCATTTACTTTTTCTTTCAGGGCATTAAACTCGAAATGTGTTTGTAGGTCAAAGCAGCAATAGCGTAGGTCAAAAATGTAGCTTATAAAACTCTTGTGCTTTACAAGTCTCTAGAAGCTGCATGATACTGTATCTTTGTGTGGTGTGCAGGCCAACATTTAAGTAATTATTAATATTCACTGATATTATTATACTCCCCTTAAGCTTGTGTTGAAGATTGACAGATGTCTTTTAATGTGAAAGACAAGGACTTTGCTCCGTCCATTTATACACTGATTTATACGCTAGCATTGACACTGTTGTCATGGAATCTGTGCACCCCGAGGAGTTTGTTTGCTTAAATAGTTTCACCCATTACCATTGGGTATTATACAGCAAATTTACACAACACTCAAGAATGTATAAGCCTGATAACAGTGCCGTCGCTGGTGGGGTGCGAGGCCCTGTGCGAACATGAAATGCGAGGCCCTGCTCTTTGATGTGTATGCTCAATTGCGCATGAATTACAGTCACACGGACGTAGCTGTTCTAATTCTTTTGCACGCATAATCTTGCTGCAATACGTTTTTATCAAGTAGAATAATACAGCATAATCATGCACATAGTCTCAGGCTCAGCTATGACTTTTTGCTATTTATTTCAGAGGGGAAAAAAATCAACTGTGCAACCAGTGGCTTTACATCAAGTCAGCTCGAGAATTTTCATCGAGAATCCGCCTATTTAACCCAACGTGTATCTTAAAGGTCCAGTGGTAGAACTTTCGCCAAGCATGTCACAGGTTCTGGGTTTGAATCCGCTCTCGTATGGTTTTATTTTTCTCGTATAACGTTAGTTTTTTTTTTCTCATCAAAACAGGGACACATTTGTGTGCATTATGTTAGAGTATCCACAACGGATTGAAGCGCGCGTCCAAATGAAGACTTGTGCGCAATTAAGCCACACGAGAAAACACTGTATCCGCGCCACTGATCGCAGCGGCAACGAGCACTTTGATCACTTGATTTAAAAAACACATTTCAGCGCTAGATCTTCTCTTATTTAAAAAAAAAAAAACGAACGAAACGAATGCTCTGCCAGTTAACTGGATAAGTTTTATTTATTTGTAGAATTACAAATACATTCGTACATTCGTGCCGCGAGATGTTTTAAAAAGTGGTAAAAAAAAAAAAAAAAAAAACACAGCAGGATAGCGAGGCCCCCTATTGGCGCGAGGCCCGGTGCGGTTGCACAGTTCGCACAGTCTATGCGACGGCTCTGCCTGATAAGCTGTACTATGCTTTCATATGGGTACCGTATATTAAACTCTATTTTTTGTTGTACAAGGACAAATAAATAACTATTAAAATAGTGTTTTAAAATGTTTCACATTTTATGATTGTAAAAGTGGTTTATCTGGTTGCTGTAAGTGTGCTTTTTATATATTTTTTATTTATTTCAGTCCCCCTCCCCCTCCTCTTCCCCCCTCCTTGACCGCTAAGGAGGCAGGAAAAATGGGAACGGGACATGACACGGGCCAGACTTACACCTGCATCCCTGCGCTACAACTGTTACGCATTCGGTTCATGTCTCGGTTCAGACTAGGCTTGCTTTTGGTAATTTGAGCTTAGAATTAGGGTAACCCAGCTTGTTAATGTTCGTAGACTGTCAGAGTTATTAGAAACACCTGCAGTTAACAGATAAAACTGCTATGACACTCTGTCCCTGAAGCAGAGTGGTTCTTTTAACTGGGTTGAGGCTGCATTTGCACATCAGTTGTGCTCAAGGCAAAATCGGGATTTGCGCTCCCCAACTGAAGGTGACATGACTTAACAATGGGGGGGTGTCGTGGGGAAAGTGAGTAAGGCAACAATGAGACAAAAAGACTATGCTGATGAATGAGAACTGAGCTCATTCTGGATGTCCCTGATGACTGACAGATAGGCAGGATGCATCTGATAGAGATTAGATCTGATCCATTTGATGCTAAAAATCTGTTTCAGTTGCATCATCAGCAATTCTTTCAAATACTTACTTCAAATCTTTGAAATACATGTACACACATATAGAACAAAAAGGTATTTTCCAAAACTTAGTGAGCTGCCTTGCTGTCAAAGTATTTTGAAAGCAAGGCAGCTCACTAAGTTAGTGAGCTTAAATATGGTGGATGGTCACATTGTTGGAAAATGACAAATGAGTTGTCGTCGGAATACGACAATTCACCATGACGTCACAACAGTAATAGACGTTCTTCCGGGTGGCAAAAGTCGAAGCGTTCCTATGGCAACGCTAGTAAATTGCTTGGAAGGGAGGCCCACCATCGACAGTAAAAATGTAATAAAAATAAAAAATGTAATTAAATATAATGCATTTTTTTATCATAATAACAACTGTGTTTAATGATATAAGTAAAAAATATAATAAATATGTAATATAGTAGGCCTACACATAATTAGCAAAATACTCTCTATAGCTCTTTTTTCTAGCCAAAATAACCTGCTATGTAGCCTATCATAGTCATTAAATGGCTTTCCTGAGGTAAATGTTATGTGACAATTGTTCTCCAGCTGTTATATTGACCTTTGCGCGGTTGAAAAACACTGATTGGTCGATATTATGTATGAGGAATATACATTTCGGTAAGTTGCGTGAGAAAATGTGTGGCGTGAGAGCGTGCGAAAAGTGACAATTGCGTGAGTCTCACGGTGAATGCGTGAGAGTGGGCAGCCCTCTTTTACTTCAGGCAGTGACTGGCAATGAGTCTCTTCATCAAAAGAGACAAGTTTACTAATATTAGTCTCGAATTTCCCCAGCGGAAGATAAATGCTCTGCTGTGATTTTGTAGATGGACCGTTTTGAGAATACACGAAGCAGAGTTGAAGGGCAAGCAGGGTTGGCAGCAGAAATGTAAACGTTGGATGAATCATATAATTTAGGGGCTCGTTAAGATTTCCTACTTTTGACGACACGACGTCCACTCGCTATAACCTATCACCCACAGGAAATCGATGAAACCCCTACACCTTTTGCTGTATATCTGGCAGCACAACCCCAAACACAACACGTTTTCATCATCGTTTCATCTTTGATCAACAACAATGTTTTTAACTATGTAACTGCTGCAGTCGCCGGCTGGATCTCTTCAGTTAGTCAGTGGAAGCCGCTCGCGTTCTGCCACCCGGAAGTTACTCGGTGCCTATTGTTTACAAACATTCTGAAAAGGCCTATTGGCATAAACTAATTTTGAACATGTTTTGCAAAAATTCTTATATCTCTGGAACACTAGGTGGCACTAAGTTCAAACTTCTCAGGTACCTTCAGGGCATGCTGTCAATGATCCCTATCAAATTTTGTGAAGATATGTCAAATCATTTAAACGATATTGCATTATATGACAAAATTCAAAATGGCGACTGATTGTTCAGTTGAACATTGTTGAACAAATTTTGGAGTAGCGAAAAATGGCCTTTTCAAAATGGCCACTACTTTAATGGGCGGAGTCTTAATGTAAGATGTTGAATGGCATCAGCATGATGAGAGGAATCGGGTGAACTAAATTAATTAATTTTTTAACTGGTGGTGACGCTATAAAGTTGGATCCTAGAGACTCCAATATTGGTCCAATCACTATTCATTACCATCTTTACAATTGTGCCAGATTTAATAATTTTCTCATGTTCCATTGATAGGGCTGCCATAGACTCCCATTTGTGGCAATAGCCAACAATACATTATGGGTCAAAATTATCGATTTTTCTTTTATGCCAAAAACCATTAGGATATTTAGAAAAGATCATGTTCCATGAAGATATTTAGTAAAATTTCCCATCGTAAATATATAAAAAATGTATTTTTGTGAGTGAATGCAGCACAATCACGAACATAAATGGACAACTTTAAAGGCGATTTTCTCAATGTTTTGAGAATTTTCAAAAAGAGAAGGCGATTTTCAAAAACGATTTTTTTGCACCCTCAGATTCCAGATTTTCAAATAGTTCTATCTTGGCAAAATATTGTCCTATCCTAACAAACCATACATCAATGGAAAGCTTATTCATTCAGCTTTCAGATGATGTACACATCTCAATTTAAGAAAAATTGACCCATGTGACTAGTTTTGTGGTCCAGGGTCACAATTGCATGTGCCATTAACAAGGCTTTACACTTTTCTCTCATTGTGCCTTCGCTAGTAAAATGGATATTCAGAAAAGGAAACAACTGAATCATCTAGGCTTATTTTTATCCATTCTGCACACACACACACTGTAAGCAGATGTTCATCTGTAGTTGCAGACAGAAACGATAGTCTCCTTCCAAAATACCGAAAATACTAGCAGAAGCTACTGGCTTCCAACACTTTCAGTCACTAATACTTTATTGAACCACACAAGAAGAAGAAGACAGGCAGGCCCATCCATCCAGAGGTTCAGTATCCATGGCCAAGGGTCAGGGGATGCCTCCTACTCAATTAGTCTGTTGCAAATGGAGAAGTTTTATTCAGCATCACATCTGATTAATAGTTTATTGAACACAGCTTGCAATTAAGCCACACTTGAATGAATCCCATTAATGCAGCCTGTTATTAACCTTTTCACTAATGTTTAATATCTCCTTTATTAAATGTTACAAAATGATATTTCTTTGATATTATTGAGTTTTTAACAATGAATGAGGACGCCCACTCTTTCAAGCATCTTGTGCAGATTTTTAATTAGTTGTTTTTTTTCCCTACCGTGATGACACCCCATCATTAACAGAATTAGAAATCCAATTCGATGAGTCTTTGTGAGCAGCTGGCTTTCAAAGGACTCGCTTTCATCTCTATCACTTAATCCATCCTCCTTCCAATCATTCATCCATCCAGCCCTCTGTCCCTCCATACATGTTGTTCTGTGTTGTTTTCGTATAGTTGTTAATTTGTTGACAAATTTCACAGACAATCACGTTGTGTATGATGGACACAAACTCCCATTTTTATAGCTTCAGACTATGATTCCATCCAATCAGAGGATATCAAAACATGTTTGATATTTTAAGACGATTTTAGAACACGTCGTAGTATCGTCTCTACAGAAAATGAAGCTGTCCTCTATCTACCAGTGTTGCCGGCAGCACAGCCAATCGATCTCCCTTTCTTATCTGCACATTCTTATTTATTCCCATTCCAATCTGGTCTAGCTCAATCCTGTACACCTTGAGAATTTTCTTTAGCCCTCCTCTCCAGCACCACCTGTCTAGATTTGCTAGATGGGGTTCTCCCTACTTTACCTTGAAGCAACAGCATGTATCCTAATCCCTGTAATTCTGAGCATGTTTCAGCAAAATGATTTGCTCATGCAGCACCAGGAGTGTAACATATCTAGTTCCGTCAATATCAATCCCATCTACACTCCATTCTTATCAATAAAATGCTGTTAAATCTATAGAGACTGGCCATGACTGAAAAATGCAGGGATGAGTCACGCTTTTAGGAAGCCTTCAAAACAAATATGGCACTGATAAATATCTACTATAGTGATGCAGTGAGAGCCAGTCAGATGAAGGAATGAGGATAAAAATACATTATTTCTTAATAGCACATAGTCAAACAATAAATGAGTAAAAGAGTTTGGAACAAATAAGATACACATTTTAATAATAATCATAACAGTTAAAAATGATTTCTAGTATCTCTGAGTCAAATATTCTTGCGTAAGAAGAATAAAGTAGACAAAGGTCCCTCTTGAGGTGCGAGAGAGAGGTAAGAGTAAGCTAGAGTCAGAAAGTGTCTTACTATGCAGGAAATATTGCACACTTCTTATACCACTGTCTGGATCCGATAAGCAAGGGCAAGTTCCTACTGGGTGTAAATAAGGTCGATGTGACCTCGTGGGACCACAGCTGCAAAATTAGATAGCTGTTGTGGTTTTGATACCTTCGGAGCAAAAGAACAATCAAGTAACTTTTATCATATAGCTAGAGTTGTGACAGAACATTTGGTACTTCGATTCAAAGAAACAATACCAACTCGTGCTGAAGTGAGAGATGATAACACTGTAGATGTGGCACTTGAATAAATCATAAAAACATGATTAACAACAGCGGAAAAACAACTTGTTCCAGCAGTTATAGGAAACATTGATTACATCTTCAGAACAAATGTTAACTAAGATATAGATATGGTATAAATATAGATTTGGAAAAACAAAAATGATCACCGGGGAAGGGGGGCAGTGGAGTTCTCTCTTTTTCCTCACAGTGAAATGAAGTGAAATCTGACTCCTGCTGCTGATCTGCATATGCAGAGAAGACCAGCCTGCAGAATCACATTCTTGCTGCAAGGGGGTGCCCCTTACTAAAGCTTGGGAGAAAGCGACCCCCCTGGTAGAATGAGCCCTAATACCTTGGGGAGAAACTTGACCGCACACCTCATAGGCTAGGGCAATAGCGTCCCTCACACAGTGTGAAATTGTTTGCTTGGTTGCAGCCGCCCCCGTTTCGATCCCCATAGTAAACTGGCTAGTGCTGTGGACGTAGGTCTGAAGAGCACAAACTGGACACAGTCTGTGAAGTTTCTCCTGCTCCTGCGTTGTGAACGGCAGAGGACAGAAGGCTTCAAGAGTGACTTCAAGAATGGAACCTTAGGTAGATAGTCAGGATGCAAAATAGCTTTCACCATTCCCAGGGCAAAGTCTAAGTAGGATGGCAAGGCTGACAGAGCCTACAAGTCCCCAATTCTTTTTAGTGAAGTTATAGCCATGAGGAAAACCATCTTTAGGGTCAGAAGCTTGATAGGCACTGACTCTACAAGTTCAAAGGGGGTCTCAATCAGCCCCTCGAGGACTATGGCTAAGGCCCCCGAGGAGATCTGAAGTGGGCGAGCAGAGGTTGCTTCCCGACTTGCACCCCGTCAGTCAGGGCGTGGCAGGCTGATATGACGGCCATATAAACCCTGAGAGTGGCGGGGTATGTGCCTGCTGATAATTTTTCCTTCAGAAACTCCAGCACTGAAACAATCTGGCAGTACACTGGGTCTGCATGGCGTGCAGTACACCACCTTTCAAAGACACCCCATTTAGTGGCATACATCCTTGTGGAGGGAGCCCTAGCCCTGAGAATGATCTCTATGATGTCAGATGAATGCCCAGTGTCCCTCAGTTGGTACCCTTCAGGGGCCAAACGTGAAGGTTCCACAGTTCAGGCCGGAGATGAAATATTGTCCCCTGCACTTGAGACGGAATGTGAGTTGTCGAGGAGGGACATTCTCTCCGAGAACCAAACTCTGTTTGGCAAAAGCGCTAAGAGGAAAGACCTTTGTTGACTAACTTTGGCCAGGACTTCCTGGAGAGGGGGAGACGCACACAGGCAAATTCTGGGCCATGTATGCGCCATCGCGTCCAGACCCATGGGGGCTGGGTGACTCAGAGAGACATTGCTCTGTTCCCTAAGAGGCGAAGAGCTCTACCTCTGCTTAGAATCTGTCCCACATTTGTTTCACTACCTCGTGGTGGAGTTTCCATTCCCCGTTCGACACTGTCTGTCTGGACAGTAAATCTGCTGCCACGTTCAGATACCCAGGGATATAAATCGACCTGAGGGACAGGAACTTGTCCTGAGCCCAATGCAGAATCTGTTGTGCTAGCCTGTTCAGATGGCGCAAATGCAGACCGCCCCTTGCTATTTTTATAGGAGACTACCGCAGTGTTGTCCACCCGCACCAGGGGATGGAGCCTCTCAGCTGCTGGAGGAAGTACTTCAGGGCCAGAAATACAGCCATCAATTTGAATAAATTGATGTGCCAATCAAGATGATGGCCTCTCCAGATCCCTTGGACTGGACAGCCATCTATGACCGTTCCCCAGCCCAACCGAGAATCGTCTGTCGTTAGCATCTTGTGACGACAAGACACACCTAGAGTTGGACCCAAGGTGAGGAACTGGGGTCTGAGCCACATAGAAAGGGTCCATAGTCTGCGGCGTGTAACCCTTATTTACCTTTGTGGATTGGCCCTTGGAGCCACAACCGAAGCGCTCTAATGTGCAAAAGGTCCATAAGCATCACCGTGGATGCAGCTGCTATAAGACCTAAAACTTATTGATGCTAATGTATCAAACAATAATGTCCTGACCTAGGGTGTAAAAAATGGTCTCGACACGAGCTGGAGACAGAGTCCCGTACAACCCCTAAGTACGTTGTCCTCTGGGCAGCAGAGATAATGTTTTTCTTAGTGTTGAGTCTCAACCCCAGAGAGACGAGATGAGCTAGGACGAAATCTTAATGTCGAAACGCAAGATCCAGTATCAGCTAGTCGTCGATGTAGTTCAAAATGCAGATGCCCTGGATTTGTAGCCGAGCCAGAGCTGCATCAATGCATTTTGTGTGTGTGCGGGGTGATAAGGCTAGGCTGAATGGAAGAACTCGAGAAAGCAAACCTCAAGAACTTTCTGTGTTGTGGCAGTATTTCTATATGAAAGTATGCGTCCTTGATCGTTTGTGACAAACCAATCGGGGTGTTGGATTTGCGACATAGTTAGCATCTTAAACTTTCTGAGGGAATGGTTCAAGCCGCAAAGATCTAAAATTGTGCTGCTGAGTGTGACGAGCCGATCCCCAGTCTTGCTTAGGGGGAGGGTGACTTGCAACCCTCTACTTTTGTGCCTCTCTTTTGTGAGAAGGACTGGGTTGGGGCTGGGGGACTGACAGCCCCTCCCCTGGAGTGCGGCGGGAAGGAAACTACACAAAAGCTTCCTCATGCCTTTTCACCTCCCAGAAACTGCTGACTACTGTGTTGACCGAGTCACCAAACAGCCTGGAAGGTGAGAGCAGAAACACTCTGTGGTTGTCTTTGATACTGTACCTGTTAGATTTCTCTCCGTGGCGACTGGGCCGTTTGTTTAGTCGCGCGAACAGATCTGTGGCTCGACAAAGCCCAGAGAAAGTCTCTTTGTTGATGGAACCACCCGCTCTCAAATCTTTACCAGGTCAGCCTGGCATGCCTGTAACACTGCCATGGTGTGGCTGAAACACTTTACCCACCAGCATGGAAGTTGTCCTGCACTGCTTGGTGGGGAGAGTTGTTTTTTTTAATGACGATGCAGACCCAGGCGAGAGATAGCCCGTGAGCGTCAACCCGAGGCATCGTCGTATAACTGCGTGCCTTCACACCCACAATAGTTGAACATGTAGATGTCGAAGGCACAAAGATACGCAATGCATAACGTTTCCCCCATAAACAAGATATCTTGTCATGGAGGTCCTCAAAGAAGGGGAGATACTGATGTTGAGGTCCCTCCTCCTGGCCACTGGACAGAAATCTGTCCTCAAATTTTGAGCGTTTGGGGTCTCCTGTTCCCGTGGCCAGTCTAGTTGAAATCGTGCCACTGCATGAGTCACCACCTCAAGTAGTTCCTCTAACAAGAAACAAGAAATTCACTGCCCTCTGCCTGAGCCGAAGAGGCGCTGGGGCACACTTCGAAGTCAGGCAATAGGACATCCCGGTCTGAAGAGTGATAGGTGACGGACCTGTTTTTTGCTCCTCAGCCAGATTGACACGCGAGCCCCACAATCTTATTGTGGGTGCTGGCCCTTGGAAGTAAGCAAGGCGAGTGCGAAGCAACCCTTAATCGCTGTTTGGGGTCAAAATGACCCCAATGGACTTTTCCTTCATTTTTTAAAAGTGTTACCTTCATCTCAGGGGCATGAAACTCTGTGACTTTTCCTAAATAATCTATCTAAACATGCACAAAAAAACTGGGCTTGATTTGGTTGTTCTAAAGGTGTGTAAAAAAAAAAGTACCATTTAAGCTGTTTGGGGTCAAAATGACCCCACATTGAAAATGAATGGGAAAATGAAAAAAATGACTTTTTAAAATTTTGTTTGTCAAAAAAATAAAAGTAAATCCATTATAAATCTGAAATTTTTTACAAATAAACCAAGGTCTGGTCCTAGAGCATAAATAAAAAGTAGAACAAACTTTCTATCTCATACACACACACTCTCACACACACACAAACACACACATGTATGTGACTGCAACAGAGAGCATTTTTACAGAAATTGGCAAATAAAATAAACAAAACTGGCATAAATCTAAAAATTTTTACATTTAAATAAAGGTCTGGTCCTAGAGCATAAACCCAAAGTTGAACGAACTTTCTATCTCATACACACACACACAAACACACACAAACACACACAAACACACACGTATGTCACTGCAACAGAGAGCATTTTTATAGAAATTGGCAAATAAAATCAACTAAACTGGCATAAATCTGAAAAATGTCACATATGCAACATGGAACAAGCTTGCCCCCAACCACACCCCCCCCCCCCCCCCCCCACACACACACACACCCCACACACCCCCCACACCCACACACACACACATTACAGTCATGTCATAGTGGTGACTTGTAATGTTACTGCAAATGTATGTATAATAATTTGCAAAAGCAAGATAATTCAAAATATATCAGAAAACAACAAATTATAACTCTGACAAAACTACATATTTTTTATGTATTTCAAAATGTTTAAATAAATATTCACAAAATATATATCATAAAGTTGTGAGGAGAAGTTTAAGTATCAAGAAAAATGAAGTGAAAATGAATGAGTCTCTATGGCCCTCTATTGGATATATGTGGTCATTGCAATTTCTTTCTTTAATTATCATTTCTAAAGTTTTTCCACAAACCAGCAGATGTCAGTATTCTATCCCTAACACATAGAGCAATGTCCAAAAACTATTTAGATTTAATTAAGACCATCATTTAAGTGATTTTTTCTTTAAAAAATCTTTTTTCATGAGCCAATTTATGGCCTAGTTATGTAATTGTGCAGTAAATAGGTAAAATAACTTCAAAATTTCCACAAAATCACAGCATAAATGTATAGTTGAGAAGTAAATAAAAAAAATGATATATAGTTTTCCATTTAAAAAATGTATATTTCCTTATGCAATCGCTCTTTAAAAGTTTGGGGTCAAAATGACCCCAAACATCTTAAGTGTTATCCTTTTTTAACAGCGATTAAGGGTTAACTGTGAACATTTAACACTGTTCGCAATTGCCATGCTCCAACGCAAGGGCAGCATGCTTTCCCCCAAACATGGGCCGTGAACATGGAGGAACACATGGTTTACCTTGAATGATGCTCATTTTCTTTCTTTCATTGCACACACAGAGAAATTTCTGCACACTTTCAGTTGAACTCCTAAAAAAGAGTGACAGACAGAGAGTCTAGCACCCCCCCCCCACACACACACACCCCACACCCCACACTCCACACACACACATACATTACGGTATCTGAAGACAAAGAAACCTAAGGCACACCTGTTGCACATCTATTTATTGCCTCTGATGAGTGTGCATTCCAATGACGTCACCGTCAGAGGTTGCAAAGTTCACTGGTGTTTTAAGCCAGGGGTTTTAAAACTTGACTGTACAGTATAATTGATTCTGTGCATGAACAAGGTATTTGTCAAGGGATCAAGGGATCATCCTATTTGGGGGTCCTTGGCATAAATTATGCTAAATGATGAATTTTCCACTTACTTTTGGCATACACTGTTTTTTTTTACAAGAAAATGCTATTTAAGTTGTTCTACTTTGTGTTACTTGTCATATCTTTGTAATTATTTGTGAAATTTACGGAAAATTGCACCAAATAGTTTCAGTGTAGTTGATATTAGTTCTAGACGTTATTAGGGTGAGAGCACATTATCTTCCTTGACAGCATATTATCGAATAGAAATTTCTGTCTCCTACGTACAACATGAGTCATGGATATTTTTGTACATTTTAAATGTGTCTGCTGGAGTGCTAAAAGTTTTTTTTACCAAGTTTTAGAAATGTACTCATATATAGATGGCCTCAAAGCTAACTAACATGGGCTTTAAGCTACAAAACTTACATTTTGATTTCGTAAGGCTCTTCTCTCCTTTTATGAATTAATGCCATCTCATTTTTGAAATTAGTATGTTTGTGTATATGTGAGCGATATGATGATATAAATTTCTGAATTTTTATGCTCACTCAGCCCTCAGATAGACCTGTCGTCAACAGGGATTGCTGTTTTGCTGTGTGTGTATATGTGTGAGTGTTTGCTTGTCTTTACAGCTTTCCAACACAACCCCAGAACATTGACAGGAAGCTGTCTCTCTGTGTGACTTCTAACAGCATGACAGGCTTTAACATACGGAATGAATCTTTATGCTAATTTATTTCACTGCTAATATTTCATTACTCGACATCACTGAATTATTAAAGCTCAGACCAGGGGGACTGATGCAGATTTGTTTGGATTTAGAAGTGTGAATCAGAAAGTGGTCTGTCACTAAGCTGTGTAGGCTATATGTCAAACAGAAAGATGCACTGAACACATGCTGACAGAATTATAAATGTAAACTGATCATTTAAATTCCACACTGTGTGCAAGCCATGAAGCAGATAAGGGAAATTATAACAGGACTGTAAAAAGACTATACACACATGCATTTATATTTTTTGAGGGTAGTTTTTAACTTTATTACCTTTACCTATTTTGTATAATAAATATTATCTCTGAGACTAAATTATAGTTAAACACTGAATCCACATCAAAGCTCAACAGTAGTGGCCAGTTAGTGATGAAACTGTTATTTGTTCTTTCAGACTAATGATGCATTGCTATTGAAAATTTTACATTCAGTGGCCTTGCATATCCATTTTTATGCATTGCAAACTTAATTGAACTTAAACTTAATTACTGATTAGTAATCAAGATATTGGTATCCAGCACGCTTGTAAAATTGCAGAAAATTGCAGTTGTGATAAGAATGTTGAAAACTACAAACTAATTAGTAATGTTTTGCTTAGCATGTCTTAGTTTTTGTGTTTATGAATGTATAGAATTTATAGAACATTATAGCTGTATTATTTCCAGCGGGTTGCAAACTGTCTTTCTGTAAAGAAAGATACAATTATTTTAGGGGAAAAAAATATTTATGCATATTGATATTTCTCTGTCTGTCAATGCCATCTCTGTTTGAATGAGCGTTGGGGTGTCAAGAGGGATGTAAGACTGTGCAGAAATTACGCTGTTATTCGTGCCAGAACTGCATGCGTTTAAAGACTGTTATTGAAACGAAAACAAGAAAGAAAAAAAAATACTGTTGTTACTAGGATATTTTGATATTCCAGAAGTAATTTGATTTACCATATTTATTAATGTATAGCCATCAATGCGCATATATTATATTTTGTATATCTTGTTTATAGCTAGGGGGGGAAATTGTTGGATTTTACATGTCTGATGAGTTTGAGGACAATAAAATCATCATTTTAATTCAGTGAATTCAATTCAGTGCAGAGGAGATGGTCATTTGGTCCTTTAATAAAATGACTTTTTTTTAATGGGAATAGAAACTGTTTAAGGAATAAAAACAAATGGAATAATCAATGTTTCTGACAGGTCATACAATAAAACTGGAACAAAATCACTTTCAAAGAGGTGGCCAATGCTGGCTGCATGATATGCTTGATGCCCCACCACCCAAAACCAGGGGTCACTTATTTTTGGGCTTGCTCTTCCAGACCAGGTTTCTTATTTCTCTAACAAAACTTGGTAACACTGTATAGTACATTTTTGACAATTGTCCAACCTAATATTCACCCTTTATTGTCCAACACAACATTCGTTCCTTATTGTCCAACACAATCAATATTCAAATAAATAATTATAATATATTTTTATGTTTCCGACGATGACGTATATAATAATAATAATAATAATAATAATAATACTATATATATATTTAGTCATTCTAAATGTTTAAATTTTTTGCAATATTATTTAAAGAATAGAAAGTTTGAACGGTTTTGTGAACCCAGATAGACTTTCGCTGCAGATAAGTAGCCACAGTGATGAAGAGCACTCACTGTTTCTCCTTAATCTTTAATATTAAGCATTTTAAGCATTAGTAAGCATTTTGGTGGCAAGAAAATGGATTTGTTGTCTACAACATGGAATAGGCAATCAGTAGAGGGGAACGCCCACTAGCAACCTCACCACCAGCCACTGGCAGTATGCAACAACAAAGTTGCTGGTGGTGTGAACAGGGCTTTACTCTGCTGCTTCACTGTGTGCAGGTGGTATAAAATGGGCCTTTATAAAATTTCAGTAGACGTGAGGTTGCAGTTGTAGTTGTGTGAGGAGGAGGGCTTTCAACCGGCTCAGCATTAGCAGAGGTAATGATGCAGCGTTCTGCCGTTTGTTTGAGTGAGAGTCCTGACCTCACAGCTTGGGTCCTTTGAGACTCCTCTGCCCCGTTACCGTAAGCTAACTCAGCACATCCAACGCTCGGCCCCCACCACACAGAGAGAGTGACTAAGAGGAAGATAGAGATAGGAGAGGAGAGAGAGGAGAAAAAAAAATCCAACACATGCACTTTTCCCCAAGTCCTACCTTAGACTCTGCCGTGCCTCTTAATCCTCTGCGTCAAGCCTAACTTGCATTCCAGGCACACTCGTAAGAGGAGGAGAATGCTTGGCGTAACCTCTGCAGGTAATCATGGAGGAAGATGAGGGAAAAAGTGCAACCCTTAGGCAATTCTAGACCTAATTTAGGAGGACGTTCTTTCTTTGCAGCCCCCCTAAGTCTGCGATTAACACAATTGTCAGCACCCTTAAAAATCTGACTATGCGATCTCACTTCATGTTTGCTGAAAACAGCAGCTACAGAGAGTTATCTTAGGTTATTTCACTCTGAATCCTCCTCTTATCAGTCTTTAAAAAGTTGAAAGTTTATTAGATTAAGTATTATCATTCCCTCTAGTGAGGGGCGGGTAGGCGTAGGCAAGAGCAGCACCATTTCAGTTAAATCACAAAAGAAAGTGCATTCAAATATGCAACAATCACTGATATACATCTACTGGCAAAGAGATGCTGTTTTAATTGTTTAAAAAAAATAATAATGTCAGTCGAGCAAGATGAACTTGTGACCTCTCATGTTAATATTCCTCTGGGCAGCAAGATTTCATATTCAGACAAGAGGCTGAGCCTCGCAAGACTAAAATCCTAGAATCACCCTGTTACAGCAGCATGAAATGGCTGTTAAATGTTTAATAAGCATAAACTTGAACATCAGTTTAAAAATATTGATCAGATTAATTACATAGTGTGGCAGTTAATTAATAAACGTAACTGCAATATCAATGTTGTTCTGAAAATCCCCTGATGAAGTCACAATAATAAACATTACAAAAAGTAAACTTACAATTGAATATATTGTTGTTTCCCCCATATCGTTTATTGAAATAGTAATACACTACCGTTCAAAAGTTCAGGGTCGGTAAGATTTTTTTAAGGTTTCATAAAGAACTTTCTATGCTCACCAGGCCTACATTTATCTCATCAAAAATAAATTAAAACAGTAATATTGTGAAATTATTACTATTTTAAATGTTTTCTATTTTAAGTACACTCTCAGAAAAAAAAAAAAAATTAGTACAAAATCTGTCACTTGGACGGTACCCTTTAAAGAGGTTCTAATATGTACCATTTTATGTACCTAATATGTACCGTCATTAATATGTGACCCTGGACCACAAAACCAGTCTTATGGGTCAATTTTTTTAAAATTGAGATTTCTACATCATCTGAAAGCTGAATGTAAAAGCTTTGTTTGGATAGGAGAATATTTGGCCGAGATGCAGCTATTTTAAAATCTGGAATCTGAGGGTGCAAAAAAATCTAAATATTGAGAAAATCGTCTTTAAAATTGCCCATTTCTGTTAGCGATTTTGCTGCATCCACTCACAAAAATAATCTTTTGATATGTTTATGGTAGGAAATTTACTAAATATCTTCATGGATCATGATCTTTACTTAATATCCTAATGATTTTTGGTCCTAAATACGATGACGATAATTTTGACCCATACAATGTTTTGTTGGCTATTGCCACAAATATACCTGTGCGACTTATGACTGGTTTTGTGGTCCAGGGTCAGATATGTACACTTTTGATACCAATATGTATCTTTGAGGTACTAATATGCACTCTTTAGGTACAAAGGTGTACCTTCTGAAAGGATACCTCCCCAGGGATAGCTTTTTAACCTTTTTTTCTGAGAGTATACTTTAACATTTCTGTGATGGCAAAGCTGAGATTTCAGCAGCCATTAGTCTTCAGTGTCACATGATCCTTCAGAAATCATTTTAATATGCTGATTTTGTGCTAAAGAAACATTTATTCTAATTATCAATGTTGAAAACAGTTGTGCTATTTCATATTTTTGTGGAAACCTTGATACATTTGTTGCAGGATTCTTTGATGATTAGAAAGCTACTTGCCCTTTCTAGCTAATGCTGCTTCGTCACTTAAAATATTACAATTATTTATCTTTGTACATTCATTTTAGATAGATGGATGGACCGGCGGATGGACTTTGGAAAACTCTTACATTCTGTTACACTCTGTTGCGCTCTGTTGCGGTCACGTCTTTGCAATAACGTGACCTGTGTGATCAACTTCTGACTCGTTCTCGGTAAGTGTGGTTCACTTGTTTCCTGTAGCAGCTGGGGCTGTGCTGACTGTAACGTACAGAAATAGGAAGGTGATACTTCAGGTTTGATTTGCTCATATCATTGAAAAATGCATTATATGTACGGTTCAGGGGGGCATGATTAATTCCAATAATTATTCACAATAAATTAGCATTTTAAATTGACAAGCTTATAAATGAATAATAAAAATTATAAATAAATGAATGAGAGAGAGAGAGAGAGAGAGAGAGAGAGAGAGAGAGAGAGAGAGAGAGAGAGAGAGAGAGAGAGAGAGAGAAACACATCAGGAAAGGATGTGGGCACAGCTTCTTTCATCAACATCTCTTCAAATGTTTTTCAAATTATCACATCATTTCAGCCCAATCTATTTCCATTCCACTCTAAAATTAAAACCTTCAAACTTGAAGCCTTTCCTGGTGTGATTTTTCCTACATAGATACACATATAGCCTTCTATCTTCACACATCTCTGAAGTGAAGCTGATATGATCACAGACATGTCTCTTTTTATGAACTTAAACATATTATGCTCTTTTTGGTCCACACACATTTTTGATGTTCTTTATCAGTGCTACCTTCATTCATTAACGTTCATTAAACATTTCATCTGAGTTCTCCAAACCCCTGAGATGAAAGGCAAGCATCCTCTTTCTGACTGGTGTGCATGCTTGTTGTGATGAATGTATGTGACAGGGTTTGACCCTACCATGTCGCACTGCCTCTCACACTGGTTGAGATCGATAGAAGCGTTTGACGAACGCCCCTCAGCCGTGACATGCTTGGAAAGAGGATATTCTCTGTCCTTCTCATTAAAGTGCAAAATGACTTGACATTTACATGTAGATTGGATGCCGGCTGCCGCTTTGCAACAGATAACATTATTTTAGAAGAAGGTTAGGGGAATGTGACAGTGGGGGGGGGGGGGGGGGGGGGGGGGGGGGGATTGGTGTACAGTATGTGTGTGTTTTAAAGAGAGAGGGGCAAATTGTTTAACAATAATTTGAGCTTCTTTTTTTTAGCTTTTAACAACAGTCACCTAGTATAGTTAACTGACTATGGCAAATAAGTTAAATAAACTAGGGTGTTTTTTCTAGGTTTGTATTTTCTAAGTTTGTTCCGTTGTAGTGGTAAAATGTATAGATTATGGTTGCAACATGTCACCCAAACAAAGTTTATCTAGCATTCATTCAAACATTCAGCTGGACATATGTTAAACAGTAACCAGTGATATTTGATTTTGAGTAAAATATTTGAATATATTTTTAGAATACTAGAATATTTTTTACATCAAAACTATGTTGTAATTATATATCTTTATTTGCACATTGTCATATATTAACACTAACAGACAGTCAGTTAATAGACTAATTCAAATCATTAATTCACAAGTGAGTTCTAGGTTGTTTCGTATCTTAAAAAAAAAAAGAAAAAAAGAAGAAAAGTAAATTAGTCGTCATTAAAAATAACCAGTTCATAAGAGTAATTTCTTTTTCACAAATTGCAAATCCTGGCTTACTCTGTGTTTATGTATGCGGCCGGTAAACGCTGTTGACAAAACCACATATGGGTGTTTACATGGTTTTTTAGACTAGATTCCCAATTATTGACACTTTTTTTGTTGCATTTGCAGCCATTTTTGTCAAAATTACAAAATGTTTGCCTGCGTTTGCAGCCATTACCTAATTTGCATAATTATTCTTATCAAATTGAGAGCTAGACAACAGACAGGGTGTGCACTTCTTAGCAATTATATATATACATATATAATATATATATATAATATATGTATATTAGGGCTGGGAATCGATTAAAAAAATTAACAAATTAATTGCACAATTTGCTGTAATTAATTGCAATTAATTGCATTTCCTCCAAGCTTGTAATCATCAATATTTAAACTTAGAATAACCTAATTAAATTAAACAACACAGAAAAAAAAAAGGAACAGAAAATAGCCCTGTATTAAAATAATATTAAACATCAATATATCAATATATTATTCTTTTTCAATAATCAATCAACATAATCAAAAAAAAAATAAATAAAAAAAAAAATATATATATATATATATATATATATATATTTTTTTTTTACTAATTATCAAAGCTACAAAGCTATTTTTACCAGAGCATGTGATCAGAGCAGGTCATTTTACCATTGTTGCCCAGCATGACTATGCCAGCTCAGTAGGGCTATTGTAAACAGAAGTCTACTACTGAGAAATTTCACATTTATTGAGCGGACTTTGCTTTTCCAGTGCATGATCGGTACATGATTGGAGCGTTTGGGCCGTTAACTACAGAGCAGAACACGCAGTGCAAACACGGAGCAGAACATTGAGCAAAGAGTGCAGTAGCGCGCCGACACACACACACTCACACGGAACGGAGAGCGCGGCGCGGAAAAGACCTAGAATGAAACCTGATCGCCGAACACGGAGGGGCGGGACGGTATATTTTCGGCCTTTTCAATAGCAGCCACAACAGGAAGTCATTAAAACGAGGCAAAAAAAAAAAAAGGTGCTGCGTTAATTGCGTTATTATTTTTTTACGCCTTAAACATCTCAAATTAATCTCAAAGATTAATGCGTTAATTCCCCCAGCCCTAATATATATATATATATATATATATATATATATATATATATATATATATACTGTAGGTGCTGGTCATAAAATTAGAATATCATCAAAAAGTTGATTTATTTCAAGAATTCAACTTAACAGGTGAAACTAATATATTATATAGACTCATTACATGCAAAGTGAGATATTTCAAGCCTTTATTTGTTATAATTTTGATGATTATAGCTTACAGTTTATGAAACCCACAAAATCAAAATCCCAGAAAATTTGACAGTCACACAGTAATTACACAGTAATTCATGGTCATTGAACCAGGTTTTGGTTCTTTTGGCAGTATGGGCAGGTGCAAATCCTGCTGGAAAATGAAGTCAGCATCTCCATAAAGCTTGTCTGCTGAAGGAAGCATGAAGTGCTCTGAAAATGTCCTAGTAGACGGCTGCGTTGAGTGGACAGCACAGTGGACCAACACCAGCCGATGACATGGCTCCCCAAACCAACACAGACTGTGAAAACTTCACACTGGACTTCAAGCATCTTGGATTGTGTGCCTCTCCATTCTTCCTCCAGACTCTGGGACCTTGGTTTCCAACTGAGATGCAAAATTTGCTCTCATCAGAAAAGAGGACTTTGGTCAACTGTGCTTTATTAAATCCAGAGTCAACGCAGCCGTCTTCCAGGACATTTTCAGAGCACTTCATGCTTCCTTCATTTTCCAGCAGGATTTGCACCTGCCCACACTGCCAAAAGAGCCAAAACCTGGTTCAATGACCATGGTATTACTGTGTAATTACTGTGTGATTTCATGTAATATTCTAATTTTCTGTGATTTTGATTTTGTGGGTTTCATAAGCTGTAAGCCATAATCATCAAAATTATAACAAATAAAGACTTGAAATATCTCACTTTGTAAGTCTATATACACTGTTAGACTTTTCTGTAATTTCTACAGTTATTTACTTTAAATCCCCCAGTATTATACTGCTATTTCTCTTTACAGTAAATAACTGTGATTCCAATTGCATCATGGGAATTTTCTGTGACGTCTAACACCACATACAGAGACTTACTGTATTTTTTAAATTTGCTGTATACTATACTGTATTTGACGTAACTGCCTCTCTGGCTGGCACCATTCCACCGTGCTTTTTATTTCCTAATTTTTGCCTTACACCGCGTGTCTACAACGCTATAATAGCCAGAGGCTGTCTATATTGGACACATTGAAGCGACCGGACCTTTAAATGCAAACCTGTTTATCCCTTGTAAGAACTAGCGCGAGCGCTTGGACTCGTATCGGACTACGTCTGAAATATAACAGCCGCGGCGCATCACTACACTGTCTGGGATGTGTCGCGTCAGACAGACATCCAGTGTAGGTAATGGGGTCTGTCTTTTGTTGGATCGCGACGTTCGTGTCTGGCCTGGGGAAGAGACGGAATTCACTTCACCGAGAGAGAGATCAGCAAGCAAGGTAAAAAAAAAAAGAAAAAAAAAAAACATTCTGTGTATGTTGACCATAGACTGGGTGTTGACAGGATTGTGCCCAGTTTAACGTATGTTATAACGTTAACGTTAGCCTAACGTTACTCGTCGTCAACATGGCGGTAACGAACTTTACCATGGTAAACTGAGCTAACGTTTCATTTTACACACTTTGTTAGATTATTGAATTGTCGAGTTAAAATATGCCAACGAGCAACGCGTTTACATTAACAATAAATATGAATAAACTAATGTGAAATTCTGTTTATAGCCTAATGTTGGCCTACTGATGAGAACCTTTATAGTTTTAGCATTAGTTTGCAAACTATACCATATTATAGTTTTTTTTTTTTTATGGAATTGAATATTTACTTCCATTTTTGTGTTTAAAGGCAACTGCAACAAAGCGCCAATTCGCGCCAGTGACTTAGCAAGATTCCAGAGGTAGGCCAGCCCATTTGTGATATATTTTGAGATAAGTTTGCTGAAATGATTAGCATACGCTATGTGAAAATTGCTTTTGAGCCACTGGTGCAGACTAGGTAGCTTACAATATCTTATAAAATCTCTATAAAATTGGCTAACTTTATATCAAATAAGTGACCTTTGCATTATGTCTAACTTTATTACACAGCAAATGAACCAATCAGAAGATGGACCATTGTCTTTGTTCAGTCTCACCAGATTAAATGTATCCAGGTAAGCACTGCAGTAAAACTCTCACTAATTCATTCAGACCAAATCTAGCATTCTAAACAACTTAAGTTTATATTTTTGCGTTATTTTTATATTTTATTAGCCAGAGGACTCTACCATTGCAGTTCCACCTGACTAGGAAGGTCCTAATATCAGCGCACAGGTGGGTTAACTACTGTAGGAAGGAGAACGATCATCACACAGTGATTTCTTGCATGTATCTTACTGTGTATTTGTCTCAAACAGGTACTCCTTCACTGCAGACAAGCTGAAATGGGCTAAAATCATCTATTTCAGTCGTTCTTTCTATGGATCTCAGCATTTTTGGACAGAATTTAGGATTTGTAAGTATTAAAATTTAATCTGGCATAATTTAATTTAGTTATTTTGTATGCTATTTATTGACAAAAGCTGTTTACAAATATATATTCTTAAGTTTTTGTGAAAATAATAATAAAAATTAACAAATTTTTCATTTTCATTTTTTATGAATGTAATGGTTGATATTTCATTATAATACTTGTATAAGCTAAACAACCAATGACTCTACATTCATTTAGTCAAATGCTAATGTTTTGTTTATGGTTTTATGTATGTTTTCAAAAATGTTTGCAGTGAAGGACAGCACATAATGTGTTAATTTAACACGTTTACACATCTTTGTGCTAACCTCTCTGACATATTTACTTTGTTAAAATCATTAACACAATGAATGAGTTAAAATTAACACAAAAAATGTTGTTTCTAAACTCACCCATTAATGTGTAAAAATTTCACACATCATTTCCAGCATTGGCATGTTTATTTTGTGATATATATGAAATGTTTTAAATAAAAAAAATGGTATTTTGTGATAACTTTGTCTAATTGGTCTGTATGAAAGTAGTACTTATGTAGGATAAAAATAAAATTAATCATATATCAAAATTATCAAATCTAATTTATATTTAGTACAAATAAAAATAATTACAGTAGTGTACTGATTAGCTTCGTTTTTACAGTAATGCACTGTATTACACAAAACTGAAATACGGTTTGGTACTGTAACTCTTAATTACAGTAACTTACTGGCAACAGTGTTGCCAGTAAGTTACTGTAAAAAACCCTGGAAAAGTCTAACAGTGTACTATATTAGTTTCACCTGTTAAGTTGAATTCTTGAAATAAATCAACTTTTTGATGATATTCTAATTTTATGACCAGCACCTGTATATAAAGTACATTTTGCCAGGTTTATGCGTAGAAGTAAAATATTCTGTTGGTTATGGTCCCTCTTCCAGCATGTCACCCGAACAAAATTTATCTTACAGTTGATTCAAACTTTCAGTTGGACAACATATGTTAAATAGTAACCAATATTATTTTTTTGTAAAATATTATATATTTTTAGAATGTTTAGTCATTTACTACATACAAAAAAAAATAAAATCTGATTATGGATCTTTATTTAGACATTGTCATATTAAAGTCACCATGAAATCAGATCTTATTTCTTTTCATGGAATATTGCAGTATTGACTGTGCATGATTTATCCGTGCACATCATATTTTTTTTTTAGTAATAGCAAACCACATTGATCCAACGATCCAATCAATTCCAGATGGACAAAAAAAAGTCCCGCCTTGCAATATTTCTAGCATATATCCGTTTCACTCGGATACACATCACCATGGGGAAGAAAAGACTATCACAACTTTCGTTTCACGCCAACTTTACGAGGCAGTCACTAAAAAGAAGTCTAATTCAAATCATTATCACACTTGTGAGTTCGAGGCTGTTTAATGAATCTTGTAGACTGGGTCATTTAAAATAATGGGTTCATAAGAGTAATTTTTGCCGCAAATCTGACATCCATTGCTGTATTTATGTGTGCGGTAAACACTGTTGCACACACTAACAAAGTGATATCTGTTTTCCTGTCATGCATTTTTTGCATTTCTGACCATTTTATTTGAGGTCTGGAGCCCTGATTCAACACGAAATGCTTGCATGCATTTGCACTCATTACCTAATTTGCATAATTGCAATCGCATTGAGTGCTAAAAAAGCAGACAGGGCATGCACTTCTTAGCGAATTCCTTCTACTTAACTTCAAGATATCACTGAATATGTCTGTAACTGAATTTGTTTGATTGTACAAAAAAATTGTAGGCTACCATATTATCAAATTACTTTTGTGCCAATAATAATGAACGTAACTTTTCAAGAATCTCTAATGAAAATATAAATGAATAAAATATCTTTGAAACTGAAAAAGAATAAATCGCAGGCACATTTTTTTGACTTTGTTTTTATACACTGCATGTTTTGTTTTCTCATCTTTCTTTCGCTGATCTGAACTTACAAATGCGCTTCCACAGTTTTCATTAATGACAATTGCGCTTACAGACGCTCACATCCACACATGGAAACACAACACTGATGTCTTCACTTCCAGGTCAAGAAGCTGTCAATCAAAAACTCAGTAACCAATGAGAACACACTGCTGTTAGCCCCGCCCCCACGAGAGCTATGTGCCAGAATGGCAAACGAAAACTCAGGGAGCGTAAACAAAAACTTCAGAAGCATAAATGAAAACTCTGGAAGCGCATTTGCAAGTTCAGATCAGCGAAAGAAAGATGAGAAAACAGCTAGTAACATGCAGTGTATTAAAAACGAAGTAAAAAAATTAGCCTGTGATTTATTCTTTTTCAGTTTCAAAGATATTTTATTTAGTTTCAATTTATATTTTCATTAGTTTCTTGAAAAGTTACGTTCATTATTATTGGCACAGAAGTAATTCCATACTATCTTGTGAGGTTTATGCATAGAACAACATATCTTCCAAGACAAAATACATTCAGTAAGTTTTCTTAACACAGAAAGATATTCAGGATAAATACCCTGAAAACAAGTCTTAATTCCTCAAGGCATTTTCACATCTCAGGGAAATTGTTTTAATAAGGCCTTTCTTCAGATATTTGTGCTAAAAAAAAAATTGCCTTTTTTTGGGGGGAGGAATGAACTGCATGTATTGGTTACTATGCCTCTGTGTGTTTGTGTCACCTAGTAAACGTATCACAACGATTTTACCCTTTGTAAGTAATCTCCTTGGCATGTGGTGGAAGCTCATTTGGCCAATGAGGCATGTTTGCTTCTTGGCAATAGTAAATCGAGATCTGAATCTATCACACTGAGAATGAGGATCAAGCCCTTGTCAGAGAGGTGAATGGCTCCGGAGAGAGCCCTATAAATCCAGAGCACTGGGGGCGGGGAGGTGGGACAGCACCTGTCAGATCAGTCTGATGTCAAATGGTAATGCATGGAGCTCACATTATATAATTATATGACAATGAACTGTTCTTGTGTATAACTGACACACACCGATCAACTGATTCTACGGATACCTTATATCATAATGTCTCTACTCTCTGGTGTTCATACAGCATGAAATTGTATTTAGCTTTACTTGTATGTGTGGTTTTGAGTGCTTTAGTATGACAGTGCAAGTTAGGCCTGTGATATTTTTGCCTTAGTAGATGAGTGCAGTGCATGGTGGGGGGTGGGAGAAAGCAGTCAAGACACTTTTACTTGGTCACACTGACAAGTCTCAGCATTCCCCTCGACGCACATAACCTCGTCCGAAAGTGTGTATTTTTGTCCTTGAGTGGACCCAAATGGCAGCAAGGAAAATTGTTGTTAAATGCTGACAATCTCCCTTCGCTCCTCTTTCTCTTTGTGTGTCAGTGTTTATAAAGACTGTAGGTAGAATTCAAAAAGAAGAAAATAAAGCTGCGGCATGTAATTTCTGCACTACTAACAATGGAAGCCTGTTTCTGCCGTAAGAGTAAAAAATAAGTAAATAAATAAATAAATTCACATTGTAAAATATAAAGCCACACTACAAGATAAAAAGTCATAGAAACAGACTTAAAGATATAAATTCAAATTCTGACTGAAACAGAAACAGTCACATTTAGAGCTTCAAATAATTAAAGATGGGATCAGTGGTTTTTGAAATATGCTGTTTGGATGTTAGTCGGTCCGACACAATAACAAACCGTGTAGCCAACGAGCATTAGGGGGTGAATGACGGTGGAGGAGAGAGAACGAGCAAGAGGGAGATTTGAACTGAAGAAATACTGCAGAAATAGAGATGAGACACAATACAAAGAGAAAAGCTCAGAAGAAATCACTGGAAAATTAAGGGTTATGTCTGGGCAAGAGCTTTAGGACCCGTGTTAATATTAGAAAAGCTTTCCAGCGCTAGAGAGAGCCTGAAAATAGACGCAGAGTTTGCTTTCAGTTCAGTTCAGTTCAGTTCAACTTTATTGTCAGACTCAGGGTCCATTAGAAAACCATACAACATTACAGACACCCAACCCCTCCCTAAAAAAAAACAAAAAAACAAACAATTACCAATTATAAAAGACAGTTATACCAGTGCTTCCACAGAGGTGACTGGTATCGCACAACACTATCGCTTTGATTCACTCCACACGTGAGTAACACTGGGTTTGTCATTGTTTGTCTGGAGCTGCTGTGCTGTTGGCAACTAACAACCAACTGTTTTGTAATTGTTTGTAATTACTATTGTGCACTGTACGTACGTTTTTTGTGCTTCCTTGTCATTCGTTCATCATCTGCGCTTTATTTTTCGTGAAGGATTATTCTATTGCGCTTCTGCTATGATAAACAAACATCCTCTCTTGGATTGCTTGCGTAAGAGAGGCCAGTTAGTCAGAGTCGTGCTGACGACTCGCTTGCAGGGGGATCGGGGTTCGAGACCGACTCGGAGCAGGGCTGTTTGGATTGGAGGGTGAGTTTTGGAGGCGGAGCAATGAAGAAGGGGTGTGTTTGTTTGGGTTGATTTCAAATATCAACATTGGCCAACAGCATATTTTAAAAACTACTGATCCCACCTTTAATATCCATAAATATAATAAAAAAAATATAGACCGTTTTCCAAACTGTTTTTGCATTGTAGCCCCACCCCTAAACTCATGCAATTGGTTAAGATGATGTTGCTATACAGAATAATGTTAAAAGCACCAAAGATCCACAGTTTGTTTGTGTGTGTGTGTGTGTGTGTGTGTCTTACTTTTTGTTCTCTGAGAATAAATGAGGCTGGAAAAGAAAAAAAGGTTGTTTAAAAAAATAAAATAAATAAGTACACCGCTTTAAGTCATTAACATTAAATATTTGTTAGAAGGGCCAGGAGAAAACAGTTTAGTTTTAAATTTCCACATCTTTTGAAGTTCGCAGTCAACATTAAAAGTGATAATTACAGCTGAAATCAACAGTCTGTTATTTCAGTGGACTTCTAAAAGGAAAGTTTATGAACTTCGCCGCCTGAATTTGGGAAATCCATTAACAGATTATGTTTTCTGCATTTGGACTAAACAAACTTTTAAAATAAACCCCAAAACACAGATTGCTTATTATCTGTGCTAATTCTAAATGAGCAATTTCACACTAACAATAATTGATTTGCACAAACTTTTTTAGAAACCACAACAGAATTAGCAGGCCTGAGTAATATCAGCTTCTACTTCTGTTTGGCATGCATGGTCTAATTGATAGAGACTAACACTGCCCAGTTGGTATATTAGAATTGATTATAATGTGGTGCAGACTTGAGTGTCCGTGTGCATTTATCACAGTAATAGTTTGTATTAGATGGTGCTGATGAATGCAGCACGAGTTTAGCCGATGCTAATGGAGTTGCTTTTGTCCGTTTGGCACTGAACTCCTGATTGAATCAACTGGATGGAAGGTCAGGGACTCAGGGGAGATGTGCTATTTATTTACATTATGTGTTTTATGGGTGGAGTGAAAAGTTTACTTGTGTGTGCATGTGTATTTTAAATGTGGGAGAGCATTTTTATTTTTTTGGTGGTTGTTTACTGGCTAAAGTCAAAATAGCCCCACAAGTCTCTATGATAAAATTGTTACTTTGATTGCTTCAAAAAAATGTCTTGTTGAGGAGAGATGCCCTATTACATGATTTGAGGTATTATTTGGGTTGAAACTGCATGATTTTCTTATAGGGAAAGTGGACAAAAAGGGGAAATCATTAACTGAAAATCTTGAAATCCACCATTTTCTCAATGGCATGGAATTAAGAGAATTAACAATGTCTGATTCATAAACAAATAAAGTCTTTTGAACAATTCGGTTGATCCAACCAAACCAATGCATATGATTTGTTTACAATTTGGACTGATCTAGTTCTTACTAACTCAATGATTTAGAGTAGTTAACAGTCAGTGAATAAAGATTTAAGTTCGTATGGCTTCAGAAAACAAGAATAAGGATAATTTGATATAAAACCGAAATCGTGATATAGCTCAGTGAGTTTATGAAATTGCAAAGCCTGCGATTTAAATAAACAAATGTGCTGCATGTTTTAAGTGCAGCACTGTGATCAGAACAGCTTATGATCCTGTCTTTTCGGTGGGGTATAAATCAGCTGTTTTCAACAAAAGAGAAGCTTTAAAGGCTCCACGTGATTTTCAGCCAAATGAAAAGCTTGATGTTTTAATCGCAATCGCAATCACGATTATATATGATATTTTTTCCCCCAGATCGTGCAGTCCTACTAGAATGTTGTAATGAATTTCCACTGAAGGCAAGTTGAAGTGAACCCAAATGCAACTTTAATTCAAAAACTCGATCAAACATAAAACAAAGGCATGACGAGGCATGGAACTCAAAACAAGAACATAAACTTACATGACGTTACAGGAAAAATTCAACCAAGACACAACATGAGAGCATAAATACACAGACTTACAAGACAAGGAACACCTGTGAACAATGATCAGACGATTAACCAATGACAAGACACATGGCAGGATCACATGACAAACAGGGAATCACATGACAAGACACACAAACATGACAATAGGCTTGTTCGACTTGAACCGGCGCTGCACAGATCGATCGGTGAATGACATCAAAGAACCGCGAGAGCGAATAGAAAGTAGACGAGTCCTTATGCTTTTGAATTGCTCTCACGGTACTTTGATGTCATAAACCGATCGGTCTGTGCAGCGCTGGTTCAAGTCGAACAAGCCTAATGACAAGAACAAGAAACAAAACCCAAAATGTGACAAATATAGTGCATGAGTCATATGGACCACCTCTGTGATAATTTTTTTATTATGCTGGAGATGACAAACCCACTCCTGATTCTTTCACTAAAAAAAAAAAAAAAAAAAAAAAAAAATTGGTGAACTTTTCCTTTAATGAGCAATAATAATAGTGATTTTTTTTTTTTTCTGTCTTGGCAAGCACCAATAATCATTACTGTTTTAGAGAGAATGATGTGTGTGTGTGTGTGTGTGTGGAAGAAGTCTCTTCATTTCTGTCATGAAAAGGGTCTCCATGGGACTGAAGAGAAGAGAAGAAGAAGGGGGGAGAGAGAGGGAGGGATAGACAGAAGACTATTTAAATCCATCACCTTGAGCAATTGTCAGTGCTGCAGAAGAGGAGAGAAGAGGATTGAGGGACCCGGGGAGGGAGGAGATGGAGGAGTGGATCTTGTCTTGTGATTCATCCCTCTATTGGGTGAATTAAATCTCAGTCAGTTGGCGAGCAAACAGATTTATTTAGAGTGGGAAACCAAGGCTTGGGCGCGGGTGATGTGACCAGACCAAGCTGTACTGAATCAGCTAGCACTGGTGGGGGCAGGCTGTCAATCACCCATGCATCTACCCTCAACGTGATGCTGACTATCCCTCAGCCTCTCTCATACACACACACACACACATACTCGCTCATCATGCTAGGGCTGATCCTTTTAGGGCGGCCTGATTTATCATCCCCCTGCGGATGAGAGTATGACAGCTGTCAGTCATAGCTTTGGTGTAGGAGATGGAGGAGAAGGATATATGTGCGCATACTTCTTGCATACTGCTTGCTGACACACCTATACACACACATATCCAACATAAACCCTATTTCGATAGTAACAAGAGGACGTACAATAATTTTTACATTGACAGGGGCTAGTCAGTGATTTTATTGCCACCCCAATCCAAAATGTTTTTCATCCACCATCCACGTAAAAATTCCCAGCCGAATTGAACCTGTTTTTTGACAAACTCTAGGGATTTGTGATAATTTGACTGCCATTCGAATCCACATCTTTTTATATCTTCGTTCTATATAGAGTTCTATAAGGTTCTTGAATCAATTCTAATGATCATGAATGTCTTAAATGATTGCAAAATACTTTCACGTTTTCCGGGTTATTTCAATATTTTCTAAGGATTCATCCTTAGTATGTTTAAGAGTTATATATAATGTATAATGCATCAAATTTAATGAATTCATCAAACTAATATAAATTTATTTTCATGTGGTTCCTTACACTATTCTATGTTATGACCTCAAAATGCTTTTACCATAGTGCTGGATTTGTAAACTAATGCATTTTGATGCATTGTATGACTTTTATGAAGTAGTAAGCTCGGTAGCTCACCTGGTACAACTTTGCACTTGAGTTGTGAAGCGCTCAGGTATGAATCCTGTGAAACAAGTTACAGTTAAAGACTTGTTGAAGGAAGCTGAAATGGCATGATTGCATAAGCAAAATAATTTTTATCTTGCATTTGCTTTTGTTAACAGGATCGGTTTAGTGCAGGTGGTACTAGAGTTGTCAAAAGTACCGACTTCGGTACCAGCATTTCCCTCTAGCATTTTGAGCGCTGTTGAACGGATTCTTAAACACCTCTGATTGACCATTGTGTTGACGTGCTCAACATATACGACCAAAGTCGGTACTTTTTGACAACTCTAGGTGGTACATTATTTTCAAATGCAGCAACCTTTTAGCTCCACTCACTAGACATTTCATTTCCTAACCTGCCTTAGTACGTTCATTAACCAAATAAAATATCACCAGATTCACGTTCATCTGCTTTGGATAAAACTGAATGCGTTTTTAATGCCACTCACTGGACACTTCACTTTGAATATGTTCAAATATGTACGAATATGTCCTTTTGCAGAAATGTCGCCAGAGGCGTGTTTTTCCAGTGAGCCTGGGTTGCACATTTCAGTTCACACATGTGTTTCAACTAAAACAAGTCTTCTTAGCACAGTAAAGGAAAGCTTGATGTATGACACACTTTTCACAACCAACACAGACGCTTACCGAGTTCAGCAGAGGCACACAGTTTTCGCTTTTTTCTGTAAGTCATTTTACATCTATACTCTTTTAAAACCCAAGTGAGGTGTCTCGCTGTCAACTATCTACATAGGCAACGACCTTCTAAGGCAGCATCTTGACTAAAATGAATCATCATAAGAGACTGATCTGAAATCTTCTTCATAAGCATCAACTAGGTTAACTGTCACGGACGTGATCCCCATATGAAGCACATGAGAGACTTGACTAAACGTCAGTTGATTCCAATAGAGTTGGAGTTTCTAAGCTAATGACTCAGTTCTGTAATACACATTTTATTTTCATTTAGGCATTTGGCAAACACTCTTATTCAAGGGCCTACATTTGATTAATAGAGCAGTTTGTGTATTTAATTGGAATTGATCGAACTACATGGGGTGGCACAGAAGCTCACTAGGTAACACTGTTTCACAGCAAGAAGATCCCTGGTTTGAGTCCCGGCAGAGCCAGGAGGCCTTTTTTGTGTAGTTTGCAAGTATTCCCTGTGTCAGCATGGGTTTTCTCTGAGCGCTCTAGTTTATCCTATGCAGTGTAAGTGAATAGAAGAAACAACATTTCTTGTAGGTGAGAGTGTGCATGTCTTTATATCTGTGTGTATTAGCCTTGTGATACATTGGCCACCTGTCCAGGGTGTCCCCTGCCTTCGTCCGGAGATCCTGGGATAGGCTTTCAGCCCTCCACCGACACTACAGAGCATAAGTGGTATGGAGAATGGATGGATGATTGAGCTATATGCCTCAATGCATTTCACAAACAAATAGATCAACCCATTTTCTATCAATAATTTTTAGTACTGAATGACATTGACATTTTCATGATCAATATTCCCATTTGACTGCTGTATGATGGATGACAATTTCTCTGATCTCACCACAATGCATTCTGGGATTGCCTAATCAGGGAAGAATTCATGCAGGTTTAAAAACTTAAGTTTACAAAACTTAAACGGAAATTAGAAATGTTGCCTTCACACAGCAAGTTTACGATGATTTAAGGCACGATGAATCGGAAGGAGTGACATATTTTCTTCAGTATAATTGTGATGTACATCCAAGTGTATCGTATTATCGTTGTGAGCCTGCAGGGTTTGGGTTTAAGTTGACAAAATAATTCTAGAATTCTTGCATACTTCACCAGAGAGAAGTCTGTCGTTTTCCCTGGAAGGTCGAGTAATGACATTTTGAGGTTAAAACATTTACAGTTTTTCTTGATTGCTAACACACTATAGCTGATTCAGTTGGCCCAATTTCCCAAACCATTCATTAATTTCTAGAAACAAAGACACGTTTCTCAAAATGTTTAACACATTTCACCTGTTTTCACACACGTTCCAATTTTCTCAATGTTTTTCTACAAAACTCTGCACAAAAATGGCCTCATTTTACACAAGTTTAACCATGTTCTCATTCAGAAAACACAAGTACACAATATAATTAATTTTAATAGAACACATTTAGCCATGTATAAACATTTAGAAGCAAAACTGATGACACACCAATACAGAATCTCAGGATATTATAAATACGGCTATGGGAGATATGTGCTTTGGAAAATGAATCCTGGTGGAAGACAAAGAGGAAGATGAGAGGAAAAGAAAAGAAAAATGAAGGGGACAGGGTCAAAGGACATTTGTTTCTGATGAAATACAAAGCAAAATAGTTGACCGTGTTCTTTTGCAGAAGTGACCATGAGGGAAGTTGGTTCACAGGCTCATCAACAGGGGTTTTATACTACTTGCGTGTACAGTATAATTACAGCACACAGAGAGAACTTTCACTATTCTATGTACAGTAAATACTTTTGCACATATTGTACACCCTCAAACTAGTAATTGTCTAATTGATTTGAAGCCAAGTAGTTCTTAAATGTGGTATTTTTTTAAAGCTTATTGTTGAATTGCACAATATCTGCACCCCTCTATTTATGTTGTATACTGTAATAGACATTGAGATGTAAAATTATTCATGATTGCCAAAAGCAGGTTTTTGCAACAGTGTTTTGAATTGATCTCATCTGTGTGTAAGTCTATGTTGTAATGTGTGTGTGTGTGTGTGTGTGTGTGTGTGTGTGTGTGTGTGTGTGTGTGTGTGTGTGTGTGTGTGTGTGTGTGTGTGTGTGTGTGTGTGTGTGTGTGTGTGTGTGTGTGTGTGTGTGTGTGTGTTTGAGGGCTTGTGTGACATTTCTGAGGGCAAAGTTTCAGCAATATTGAATGGTTATGAGTGGAGAGTTTTATTTTGACCTGAAAATAGGAAGTATGGGGAATTGGGTGTAAAGTTATGGATTTGTGTTTAGAGTTCAAGAAAAGGAGGCATAATTTCAAGAAATGTGTTTAAGCAATCAAGAAAAACTGTAATGGGTTAGTTCGTTCACCCCAAAATGAAATCCCATAATTTACTTACCCTCAAGCAATCCTAGGTGTATGCCTTTTTTTTATTTCAGCCAAACACAATCAGAGTTATATTAAAAAAAATATATCCTTGCTCTTCCAAGCTTTATAATGTGGGAGTGAATAGTGCCTGAGATTTCGAAGCCCCAAAAAGCGCATCCATCCATCATAAATAACAAATAACAGTACAAAATTTTACCTCAGTACAAAATTCACCATTAGAGAGTAAATCACTTTTTGTTATTATTGCTATTATTGTATTATTATCATTGCATGTCGTTTTAAGCCTGTATGATTTTCTTTCTTCTGTGAAACACAAAATAAGTTATTTTGTCCATACAATGAAAGTCAGTTGTGTCCAGTGTTGTTTTGGATCCTTAAGTTTTGACTTTCATTATATGGACAAAAACTTTCTTCAGAATATCATTTTTGTTTGTTTGTGGGGTGAGGATGCACAAATGATGACACAATTTTATTTTTGTAAGAACTGTCCCTTTGCTTTGAATATCCTTTACAAAATCAGGATGCATTTAAAGCCTAAAATGTTGTCACATAGTTTTGTAACATATCTCATATTGCTCTGCGTAAACAGGTACAGAGGGAGAGGGAGGGGCGGTTAAATGTACACTCTTATCAGACACAAATAGATGAAAACATCAGGGAATGAGGTGATGATAGGGACAGTTCCAATCATCAAAAGACAGATCCTGTGGATGTCTGTTTGTAGACTGGGGTCAAACTCATAGTCAGTTCCCAGACTCATCCGAACTTATCACTAGTCAGGCAGTCATGTTCCACAGATCACTGAGCTAAGTGATAAGATCCAACGAGAAAAGATCAGATAATTTCAGCATAATTTAATCTCTCAGCCTGAAACACACAAACACATGTTTGTGTGATTCAGTGGATATTTGTGTTAGTGATGAAGACAGGCTTCAATGTTGGGGAAGCTACTTAAAAAGTTAAAATAGATTTAGTTGAATATAATTATCAGATTAAATGATTAAGGATAGCCATCAAAGATGACAGATCAACTACATTAAATACCAAAAAAAAAAAAAAAAAAAAAACCAGTTTATATAAATGAACTATTTGAGAGAAGGGATGAATCTCTGGCTACCCATTGCTTTATATGAAAGAGAAAGGTGACATTTTGGCTGAGCTCATTTAATTAGTTATCTTGATCATATCTGTGCAGCTCTCAGCATTGTTTGGCAGCAGTGTCTCTACTGTTAGGGAAGTTTGATGTATAAATTTAACATTACCACCTCGACACTGTAGCTTTATAAAGTAACGAGATTAATAAGGTTATTGAAAAAGGAAACGCTGGCAACAAGTTTCCTTGTGCATGTAAGTCTGTAAATCTGTGTGTCTGGGAAAGAGAGTAGGAGAAAAAATATTGAGAATGGAAATAGTCATTTGTATCCTATATTGTTTGCCATATTAATTTGCTTGGTCAATGTCTTTGTAGTTTTTGGTTATTTTGCGATTGTATAGGTTTTTAGAATTAATTAAAACCTTGTGGCAGATCTTGGAACTACTAACTTTGCATTTACTGAAAAATAATTGCACAACTTTGAATGTCTGTCAACCAGTCATAATCAAGCAACAGCCAATTTGTGTGTGTGTGTGCGTGTGTGTGTGTGTGTGTGTGTGAATGAATGAATGAATGAATAAAAAAAAACATATTTACACTAGAGATGCGCGGTTGGCGGTTACAGCCGCGGACTCCGCGGATAAACCGCGGATTGGGCGGATGACGTGACGAAAAATAATATTTTAATTAAATTCGGGCGGGTGGCGGGCGGTTGAACCAATCAAATGAAAAATATATGTACACACAAATCAACGGATGGCGGGCGGGTGCGGTTTTGAAAATTGGTCAAAAACGTTGGTGCGGCTGGATGGCGGACGGATGATGATTTTTGTGATGCGGTTGCGGATGAAATAATAGCCCATCCGCGCATCTCTAATTTACACAAAAATATTGATAACAATTATTTTGGGCTGAACTATTTCGTTAGGTTTGTAGTTTCGCTGCTACTTTGATTGGCTTCTCCTTAACACTCGCCAGGTTAACATTGTTGTTCTCTATATGAAATCGCCCAAGGCCCACATCAGCCTAAGGGAATTATCGACAGTCAAATTCATAACATGAAAGTTGCTGAGGATATCAGGGTGTGTGCGTGTGTGTGTGTGATATGAGTGCTACTGAATAAGTTATATAGCTGTTGGCCATTGGAAAGCAGTTGGTAAGATTTGAAGGATAAGGAGAGAGAGAGAGAGAGAGAGAGAGAGAGAGAGAGAGAGAGAGAGAGAGAGAGAGAGAGAGAGAAAGAAAATCAGAACTCAGCGGAAATATGGAACAGAGAGGTTGAATTGACAGACCACCGAGGAGGCCGAAATGGAGTCATACTGCCGAAATAAGCAAAGGGTGTGATAGAGATAGAGGTAGTGATAAGGAGAGTGAAATGCCAGGGCATTTCAAAGATGGAAAAGATAAGACAGGAAGGATGGAGCCAAAGAGAGAGATAGGGTGAGAATGCAGCAAAGAAAGGGTGATCAAGGGAAAGGATGAATTGAGGTGAGGCTGCAGTAAACCACTGAACCCATCAAAGAGCCCTACATTTACTGAGGCGTGGGTGTGTGTGTGTGTGTGTGTGTGTGTGTGTGTGTGTGTGTGTCTGAGTGATTGCAGCAAGGGAAACCGATCTAAACCTCTTTTCACATTGAGGTTTGAGGCATACTTCAGGAACAGCGCTGATATCTGGGTTACGATGACAGAAAACGTGAAGGGGAGTGAGATCTTGGGGGCAAGGCTAGTGAGACACGGAGAACATGAGAGCTGCAACAAATTCCTCTGGAGGGATGGAAAGATACATTTCTAGAGTGAAAGAAATGATCATGAAAAGAAAGAGGGAAAGTGAAGAGGCTGGTATACATTATATTAAAAAAGTGCTGGGTGTGCAGGTAGCAAGACATTTAGAGTCAGACCAAAAAAGGTGCTAGATCTGCGGCTAGGACAGAAATGTCCAATTGATTGAACCTATCTGAAATAGGAAGGACTTATGTTAAATCACACTTGAAATTCCATTCTAGTCCTTGATAGTTCCATTCAAATCCTAGGTTATCTTGATCTACATTTCACACTGATTATACTTTATCATGGCTTAAAAATCAATGCTGGGTATTCAGGTTTTGAGCTTTCGCTACATTTGTAAATCCTGTGTTAACGTTCTCATTTGCATATTTATGAGGTCAATAACATTGCTTAGACAAACACAGCATGTGATGAGCTCGCAACTTGTTTTAATAACTGCGTGTTTATCTGTGGAAAAGTCGGCACATGGACTAGGCCTGGTTGCCTTGTTAAACATAAAGCAATGATAATAATTATACTATTTTTTTTATGTCTGTTTGACATTTTTGTTTCCCTATAGATATGGAGACCAAACACAGCGGGCAAGATTCTGTGACTGTACAAAAGTGAATTAATATTTAATAAGGTACACAGAGGCTGTGTATGATTGGTTGTCTGTTGCTAAACAACTTGTCCTGCATTGTTTTACACCTTTGGCCTCGCAATTACAAATTAACCCCTCAAAAGCAGTGCTAACTCTGCTCTGAATCTTGTTTCTTCAGCTTGTTAAATGAGTCCTATTATGCTTTTTTACATTTCCAACTTTCTTTAGTGTGTGATGTTGCTGTTTAAGCATGAAAAAGCTCTGCAAATTTACAAAGCACAAATTCCACTCCAAATGAAGTTATTCTCTTCATCAATAAGCACTGTTTCTGAACTCCCTGAAATGCCTCGATTGTAGTCTTGAGTTTTCTTCCGAGAACGTGCACGCCACAATATACCCTAATTTAAATAATTCCCTCCCAAAACTACACAAAAAAAGGGGAGAGACTTATAGTGTTTTGAAACTTGCGGTTATAATAATATAGTGACATTTCCGAAACACTCTCGGAGTAGTTGACCAATCACAATACACTGGTCTAGCCGACCAATCAGAGCAGATTGTGTTTTTCATAATGAGGGGCTTCATAGAGACTGGAATGCTGTAAAAAAAAAAAAAATATATATATATATATATATATATATATATATATGAAAGAAATTAATGCATTTATTGTTTATTTTCCCCCTCATTTGCAAATCATTGGTATATTCTAGCACCTGGTGGATCAGTGCCATCCGGCCCTAATGCGATCCCACCCCTTTGCTAGATAAGAAAGAGAGAGATATATAGAGGAGAGGAAGATTAATAGTCTAATGGAGTCTTATGTTTTATGTTTCTCACATTTTTGAACTTGGCTGTAAAGAGCAAGCACACAGGGATTCAAAGGAACTGTTTTTTTTTTTTTTTTCTTTAAGAAATATGTGACCACATCTTTATTATGCATAATTCATCACCACGCCGGTATATTTATTTCACTGTGGCATAAACCCAGCTTGGACACCCAAGTAAATAATTAATAAAAGGCACATATAATAAAATAAATTAATAATAAAGATGTACCCTGCTGTTTAGTGCTCATGGGTGGCTTGACAGAGCTCCAGTATGGATAGTACTCAGTAATGCATTACCCAGTTAATAAATTCATACTTTCACGCTTAAACCACTATAGAAGTCATTCAACTCATGTGATATTTAGAAGAAAAAAAAAAAAATACCTTGATTATAATCACTCATTAGCTATATATTGAAGCGATTATAATAAAGATATTAATCAATTGTTTTCCTTCTAAATATCACAAGTTGAATGACTTCTCTAGGCTTATGAGATTTTACTTTGTTATAGAAGTTACCAGTGTGATTAGTGAAATGTTCTTTTAATGTATTCTTTCAAAGTCTGTATTAAATATCTGAGAGGTGACTGAAGCTGATGTAGGAATGCAGTAACAGCGCTTGCTCATTTAGCCCGGCTTCCAGAAATGAAATATGCACTTATTTTGTTTTAGGAAGGTCTCCAACATGTGTTAAAAACATATAAGGGTCATTGGAACCAATAGTTTAAAGGACCATAGTTTAAAGTTTTACTTTACTGTGTTATATTAAAAGTGTCCTATCCTTGAGAGAAATAACATATTATCTTGATGTTTTGAGAAGACTCTCCTGTTTATAGTTAGAGCCTGGTCAAATCCAACCTTGAAAAAGCTGTGTGTTGGTGTGTGTGTTAGTCTTTTTGGTTAAAGGTTAAGGAACCACTGGCATTATTAACTAAGTTGTTCTGGACAGGCTGGCGCCCAGCAATCCAAATCTGCGACCTGGAAGGTCACGACGTGCCTAACTTTAGGGTCCGAGTGTCAGCTGCCTAATCAATAGAGATATGCTTCAGTCTATCTATATATGTGTGAAAAATTACTATGTTTATTTATTTCTTAGCAAATCAGAAACTGCAACCTGAAGCAAGTACGTAGCTTAGACCTTGGTGAAGGGTATAATTGCTGTGATCTTTGTAACTGTAAGTGGGACGGCCTACGAACGCCTTGAGTCTTGAAGCTGACTTTTGCCTGATGAAACTGCAAACTATCTTCTGTAAAAATGTTCTTCAATTTATTATAATTATGACTCCGGGTCTTCATTTATCATATCTGGTTCTGGGCCTTTAACTGTAAATCCCCTTACAGGGTTGTTTTGTTTCAAGATTAGTGCATATAAAGCATAGGTAACTATCTTTTTTTCCTATAAAGACTGGACAATATGACTATGCTTTTCCACCATTGGTTCGAACGGTACTAAGAACGATAAAGAACAGTGTCATATTTCCACTTGAGCTTGGTTCGGCACGGCACGATGACAAACCGTTCTCGGCCTGGAATTCCCAGCAAAGTTGGGTAATATATATCTATGTTTTTGTTTTGTTTGTTTTTTTACCTGTTTTCATGTCTGCAAGACACTTTTTTTTTTTTTTCATGTCTGCAAGACACATCAAGTATTGTTCATCTCCGTATAGTACAAACAAATGAGTTACATACCAGCTACGAATACTTGTTAAAATACTAATTTGGTTTGTTCAAATACCTAATAGTGATAAATAAAGAAAACGAGGGAAAAATTGCTCTTGTTTTTACTTCTCTGCTACTTTGGCTTATTTTATCCAGAGGTACAATGAACTGGACACCTCATGAATGCAGTAAGCAGTTGTTCAAGCGTACCAAATTAACTGACAAAACAACTGACTGATTGACGGAATGATTGACTGAATTATAGACGTATTCAATCATGTATTCGTTAAATCGCTGGAGTGGGAGACTGTGTAGCCATTTTAGAGCAATGCATTTAAAATAGCATGAAGTGCCTCTGCTGTAGGTTTAAGTCTTGGACTTAATTTGCCCTCGAAAAGACAAAATAGCAAATTATGGTAATGATGTTTAAATGATGAATGCCTTGGTTTCATCTCTGCTGTGTAACTTCTAATGAGCAAGTGAAGAGTTAGTGGAAGAGAATGAGAAAAAGAGAGCATTCTACCACTTAACAAGTCTGTGCTTTTTTCCCCTTAGGAGAGAAAGGTTTCTTCCCTCATGGTCACATGTAATTTCACTTGAAGGTCTTCCTTTATAGGTTTGGCACAGCTCTGGCCAATCTTCATTAATATGCAATACAATAATAATCCAAATGAACATTTTACAAATGAATTTCCTAACTTTTATAACACACACTCACACAATGAATCAAGTAGGCTGTGAGGGAGGTTTGTCCCTATTTTTTTGGCCATATTTGATGTTTTAAGGGATAGTGGCTTCGAAAATGAAAATGGTCAATTTTTACAGCCCTGATTTTTTCCCCAAACCTCTAATTTTCGTTTATTTAATTATTATTGTTATTATTTTGTATAGAGAGAATATTCTGACCACTCTATAAAGTACACTAATTGGGACTTGGGTTGTCAAGCTCCAAAATGACAAAAACACCATGATAAAAGATATATGTGCTATATTCTGAAGCCATAAGATATCTTTGTGTGAGCGACAGACCATAACTAAGCATTAATAATCAGTAAAAATGCATTTTTGCAGTACGTCATATGGACTCCTTTTATAATAATTTCGCTGTTTTGTCATTTTGGAGCTTTGAGAGTCAGAGTCCCCATTCACTTCCATTATACTGAAAAGAGAGAAGGACATTCTTCAAAAATTCACCTTTTTTGTCATACGGATGAAAGTCATACAGGTTTGGAACGACATGAGGGTGATTAAATGATGACAGGATTCTCTTTACTTGCAGTTTTATTTAGATGCTGTGATATGAGACATGGGATGAAAGAAAACAGTAACAGTAAAATATCAGTAAGAGAGACAAAACTTATGCAACACAAGAAATCACAATGATTTACCATCAAAAGTCTTTTTATACCTTTGCATAATTCCATTTTTAATGGAAAAAAATGACATTGAAATTCAAATTCATTGTATAATCACACACACACACACACACACACACATCATCTTCTGAATCGATGACACTAACACGCATGCTATTAAAGATTCTCTCCTCTGTAACACAACACCATTGACTCAATTATTACTCATCTCTGCCTCTTCCTCTTCTCCTCCCCCACATTTTCTCCCCCTCTACCTTCTGCCTCCTCTGTGATCATGATGGATTGGGCCGTGCCAGGCGCCTGAACTCTTGACCGCTATTGGCTGACCACTTGGCGACACTCCTGTTCCTGGAGCGGTTGATTTGTTGATCTCTGTAAATGAGAAATGAGTGTTTCTCCAGCTTATATGAATAAATAAATGTGTATATTTATTTATATCTCCATAAATAAATGAAAACACTCTTTAAATGAAAGTGACTTATAAAAGAGTGATGCATCACCCGCTATGCGATCCAGGGAGGGAGGAGAACAGTGAGTTAGTGAGAGTATTCAGAGGTCGAGTGAAAACCACCGAGTGGCAGTGTGTTTTGTTATATCATATTGCATTAAGAGAGACAACACACATCCTGTGGTATTGTTTCATAGGATGTACTGTTTCTCTCTTACACGTATCATGTAAACTTACTCAGGTTCAGTGATTAGATCAGGCCCTGATGCATGGCAATCATTTGGGTGATCCAGGTTTTTTTCTTATCTGTGACATATCCTGTTTTCTTGGGATTTCATGGTTGACAATGTGAATGAGGAGAACTGAGATTCTAGCTGTTCAAATTCTCAAACTAAGAAACAATGTGTTTCTATGGCAACACTCATAATGCCAAATCGTTTTCGTGTCTGGTTTTACTGATGACCCGTCCTTCGGATGAGACGTTAAACCGAGGTCCTGACTCTATTTGGTCATTAAAAAGTCCATGGCACTTTTTGTAAAAGAGTAGGGGTGTAACCCTGGTGTCCTGGCCAAATTCCCTCCATTGGCACTGAACAATCATGGCCTCCTTATAATCCCTATCCACTCAACTGGCTCTATCACTTTCTCTCCTCTCCACCAATAGCTGGTGTGTGGTGAGCGCATTGGTACCGTTGTACTGTGGCTGCTGTCGCATCATCCAAGACAAGTGGAGGTGGTTGAGGAGAGACCCCTTGCTATGATTGTAAAGTGCATGGGTGTACAGTAGTATATAGTAAAGTACTATATAAATGCCTCATTCCTTCATTAATTCATTCATGATTTTTATTTCTTTCCAAACACATATTTTGGGTTCATAGGAAAATCATAGGAAATATAAAATAGAAATGTGTAGCCATAGTTACCTAGCCAATTAATACTAGTTTTTTTCTCATTAAAAGAAAATTAATAATACCTTGCTTTGTGTACTGTGCTTATATACTGTTGCCCTCTTGTTTGGTCTGATTGCTTCTATTGTTCACCTCATTTGTAAGTCGCTTTGGATAAAGCATCTGCAAAAATTTTAAATGTAAGTGTAATGTAGTTAACTATTTTACTGCCAATGCTTCTGCCATTTTAGTTTTTACATTACATAATGGTTAATTGAGTCAAGTTTTCATCATGCAGTTTTAATATCTGAACATTTTATACATGTACAATTTCGTAGTGATTATTTGCTATCTAGTTATTTAGCTAGTGTATAACCAGTACTTTATACCATGTTGTAGCGAACCAATTAGTTCTCTATTTAAAAAACATACACAAATAACATTTGTAATATTAAATATTACATTCAATTAAAAAAAATATATAATTTATAGTAGTAACAATATTAGCACATACAGTGTAAATAATATTTAGAAAGAGTTAGAAATGTACATGCTTTGAGAATAGAATATGTCAAATCAAAAACACAAATCATTGCATTCTATACAGTGCTATACTGTGCGGTTATTATACGTGTCACCCGTCACTTCTCAATCCAGACTGCTAGTTAAATGAAAGCTCTTTACATACAATGCATGCTTATATCTGACACACAGGGAGAAGTAATAGAACGCCATTATTCGCCGAACCAAAAGCGTAGTGGACCCAATTTATTCCGTCTTTGACATTTACAAGAGAGACTTCATGCAAATTTTACAGAGTCTGGTTCTTGAGCACAATAATAGAAGTGAGGAACAAGGCGCTTGAACATTGCAGTGGTCTAACAAGCTGTGTCCCATTGCTGAGATTCTCTATTTGAACCCCAATGACATTACTTTGCAATTGGGCTTTAGAATTGCTACTGACCATTTTTCCAGAAACTCGAACTCTCATTGTAGTGGAGCACCAGTGGGGTGTCGGCTAATCGAAGGGTAAATGCAAAGGCCTGCATGTTCGTCCCTGTAGGTTCTTTTGCTGATGCAGGTGTTTGGATGTCAGTGGCTACCGGTATACTTTTAGAGAATTGCCGGGTTGTGGATAATTGATTCTTTCAAATTAGGGGAAAAGGGTCCCTTTTAAAAAGAAACGGAGGCATAATGTGCTAGCAGCCACAGAGACATCTGAGAGTATTTGCATTGAACTCAGTGCTTTAATTTACTTTATGGTGTTAATTTGCTTCGGAATTATGAGTTTAATACAGATCCTGAAATGATCCACGGAGGGGAAACCTTTCTGACATGCCTCTTAGGAGGTTTTGCAGTTATTGGCCGATTATTTAAGTATAGTGTCCTAAATAATGACTGACAGCTCTAATTGCTTTGTGCTCTGTAGTCAGCAGAGAGATGAAAGAGGCATTTCTGTCAATACTGACACCTTCACCTCTCCTGGGAGGATCAACAGAGCAAGAGAGCATTTCCTTCCTTTTTGCCTCTTCTCTCCACCTATACCCCTTCCTCACCTCACCTCACCTCCCCTCCCTTGCCATAGGATGAACCCCCCCCCCCCCCCCCCCACACACACACACACCCACACCACCCTGCTACATACTAAAGTCAGCAAGTGAAAATGAGTGTGAATTAACACATTCAGAATGAACGCAGCGATGTATAAAGAACAGCGTACACACACACACACACTGTGAGTGCGAAAACCAGAGAGAGAAAGTTGTCATTACAGAGTAAAATTTTTTATTTTATAGCTATAGCTTTAATGCCTTTTAGCATAATTGATCACATGGCACCATCCTATAGTAAAAACAGGAAACATTCCATTTTTGTGTTTCAAAGTGATTGAAACTGTCATGTACACACAAGTGGTTTGATGTCACTGTCTGAGGCTGATGTTATTGAAACCACAGTATGTTGTCATCTGCACTTTGATGTTCTTGGCTTCCTATCCCCCTCTTTCACTGAGGTTTGTTTATGCTACTCTTTATTGAGATCAGACTGCTGTCAGTCTCTAGAACGCTTCAGGGACAGTTTTATTGAGATTTGCTTTTAAAGATTTTCTTTAGATTTCAAAGGCCTTACAACAATTAATTAAAATTTTAGAAAGGGTTGGAGGAGTGGGATAAACAAACAAATAAATCTGTCCAGTCCAGTTTATCAGTGAATGTATTATTAAATTAAATGGCGTTAAAGGAATGTTCTGGGTTTTATTACAATCACATGCAATCATTCAAATACACACAAAGTACTCAAGGTCACCTAAATGACTCACCATCATACAATCACAGTCACACCATGTCTGGAAACATGCAATTTGTCTGTCCACACCAAACGTGACAACAACAAGATGCGACAAAACCAATCACAAATCACAGCCAATCAGACAAGCGGGTAGACGGACTCTTTCTCTGTAAACACACTTCAAATTACATTGTCATAGTCCATGGGCCAGACCAGATATTGGTACCATCTGGGTGGGCAAAACCATACCTATACTAAATTGTTTATGGGGTTAATATAAGTTAATTATAATATGATAACCTTTCCACAGGCCCAGCTTTTTATACTTTTTTTAGGATTAGTCATTTTCCTACTTTTATGTATTAGAATTATTTTTGAAAAATACACAAACGTCCAATACCGTAATAACAGTGATCTAATATTAATCCCAAGCAAACTAAAATATATTGTACATATTAAAAGGCATAATAAAGTCGATATCTTTGAATTGAACATTGTTTTGAGATGTAAAAAAATAAATAAAAATAAAATAACATGTATTGTCGACTCTACACTGTCTACTATTGGAAAGTCATAAAATGTACAGACGATTTGTTCTTAATCTTTGTATAATATATTTGAATTAGTTTTGTTATCAGGTTTATGTGTAATGTATTAGGTTTCAGCTTTGTAACACAAGAAAAGAAGAAACGTTGAATTTCAGGTAAATATTAACACATATGCCCCGAAAACCCCATTATATTCCAAAATCTGTGTTTATATTGGTCACAACCTTCATTGCTGTTATATTGCCGTTTTCTAACCACAAAATAAACACACACCCAGCTAACAGGGAACGTTCCCAGAACATTCACTAACGTTCTTTAAAAGTTGTGTAAATGTTAGTACAAAACGTTATTAAAATAATGTTTTCGGAACATTCATATAACGTTATTGACGTTCTTGTCTTTATGACGTTATTTGTGATTGCTGAACGTTCTCATAATGTTAAGTACACTTGTTAACATGCACTTCTTAACATTAGTTTACAATCACTAGATTTGTATATACAGTACAAGTTGCATTTGAACCAGATTTGAACTGGAGTTACCATGGAAACGGGCAGGGAGCTCAACTGACGACAAGCAGCAACTTCATCTCTCACTGTTGTTTTTGCTAATTTCAGGTAAGTTTAGTCCCCAAAATTACACAAATAGTACATAAAAATGTTTCTGCGCACTCTTTAAAGATGGAACTACAGCAAGCCAGATCTATCGAATCTGAGGATGTTGTAACGAAAGCGGCGGTGCTGATGAGAAACGACATAAAAAACCAAGACACCAAGCAGGAGTGGCCACCAAATGTAGAACGAGATGAAGCCATCATTCCTGAATCCGTGACCCACTTCATGCACACACTTCTGACTGGAGGCAGTGAGCACGGAAATCCCCCTGAAAGAGTCCAGCGACTTGCTACCTCCTTTGGCAGCGACCTAGTCTTTGCTGTCACTTGTGGCCGGATCAAGCCGCCGAAGCACGTTCTTCTGCCATTTGCTGTGAAGTCTTTGACGGGTAACACAGAACTGGTGCACACTCTGAATCGGCTCGGTCACTGTGTTTCCTATTCTCAGTTGGAAGAAGTTGACACGGCTCTGTGTCTTCGGAAGATGGAGCTGTCGAAGGATGGTATTCCATTGCCAGCGAACATCTATCCAGGCATCTTCACCACGCTGGCGTATGACAACATTGACCGACTGGAAGAGACCATTAGTGGAGTAGGAACTTCTCACAGAGTGAATGGTATTGCCATCCAGTCGAAAGCGATCGTACCGGCTGCACCTGAGAGGCATGCAACAGCAGTCATGAAGTCAAAGAGGAGAAGCATCACCCCCACACATCAGATGCTACCCATCTACAATGCTGGCCAGAGAGTTGGACCACCAAAGATCGCAACTGCTGACGCCGACTATGGTGCACAGGTCCAGGAGGCAAAGGCAAAGAACATAGCCTGGCTGCTTGCTAGGATGTCTGCCCCCGAGGCTCAGACTGTGAGCAGCTGGACTGGATTTAACATCCAGACCCGTGACCAGGTTGAGGTGGTACAAGACACTGTGGGTTACCTGCCAACCATCAATGCGCCTCCTACAGAACTATCAACTGTCTACGAGGTACTCAACCAGACATTAGGCATAATGGAGTCCCTGCAGTTGAAGACAATTGTTTGTGTCTTTGACCAAGCCCTGTATGCCAAGGCAGCAGAAATTGTGTGGAAGCATGAGAAGTTCAAGAACATTGTCATCAGGATGGGTGTCTTCCACACCATCTTCAACCTGCTCTCCATTCTGGGGAAGCGATTCCAAGATGCAGGGCTGCGGGATCTGTGTGTGGAATCTGGCGTGATTGCTGAAGGATCGGTCTCAGGTGTAATGGAAGGCAGAAAGTATAACAGAGCCGTCCGGCTGCACAAGATAGTCTATGAAGCACTTATGCGCCTTGCCTGGAGAGGCTTCCTACCATGGCTAGAGGTCAAACACCCGACACAGCTCCCTCAGCTGGAGGAAGCCCTGGAGAGCATTGCCAGCTTCAGCGACGATATCAGGCAGGAGGCATTCACCAAACTTCTTGATAATGCAGCATGCGTCCGCACCATGCAACTGTTCCAAGTCTACCTGGAATCTCTGCGAAACCAGCATAACCTTTCATCCTTCTGGATGTCCTACATTGACATAACAGAGATCATGCTTGGACTGATTCGCGCTTCCAGAGAAGGCAACTGGATGCTGCATCTTGCATGCATCCGAGAAATGATTCCCTGGTGCTTCGCTTATGACAAGCTCAACTACGCCCGCTTCCTGCCCTACTACTATGCCACGATGAAGCATCTGCCTGTTGACCACCCAGATGTCCATGAGCACTTCTCACAAGGAGGCTTCTCTGTCCAGATTGGCTGCAAAAACCCCTTTGGGCGTATACCAGTCGACCAGACCATTGAGGAGACCGTCAACAAGGACACGCAGACAGCAGGAGGAACAAAGGGCTTCAGCCTCAAGCCCGGAGCTGTCTCGAAGTACTACCTGACAGCAGAGTACCGCAGCGCATACCTAAGAAAGCTGAGAGAGATGGTCGGTTGGGGTGATTGGATGATGACAGGTGTCGGTGATCATTCTCAAGTGTCGTGGTCAGCACTGCTGCTGTTGCTGTTGCTGTTGTATCAGTCAGTGGTTTATCAGCTTGTCAAAAAACGGGACACGGGAGGTCACGCACGGGACAAATAAATTAGGCCCAAAATTCGGGACGTCCCGCCTAATTTGGGACAGTTGGCAACCTTAGTGACAGTATCATCCTAAACCAGCAACCCTCCGCGCAACACCACCATCTACAGGCCGATGAGTGTACAGTAACTAAATGTGCACATAAATGAATTTATTTTATACCTCCCCATGGATTAAATTCTACGAAACTTAGCATACCCCCAGAGGATGTCAAGTTAATCATACACATGAAATATGGTGCAGTTCTGAACATCTCAACTGAAGATAGGAGCGATTAAAGCAGAATAATATTGCATTTTCATTTTTTATGGGAGGGGCGCAAATCACAAATGAGTGATTATGGGCTAGGTTGATGTGGGCCCTTAAGACCAACATACCATAAAACTTTCTTCATCCTCGGTGCCACGGTTCAGGTAGTTAATTAGGAAAAACTGCATTTTTTGGGTTTGGGGGGGCCAAGCGCGGGGGGGGGGGGAGTGGCCCCCGGGGACCAAACAAAATTTTTCCCTAAAAGTCTAGTGGGGCTACATGCCCACCAAATTTCATGTTCCCCGGTGTTTCGGTGTCCCTGGTATCGTTGACGAAAAATTCAGTAGATGACGAAAAAAAAAAAAAAAAAAAACTGACAATCCCTATATGACCGCTTTTAGCGTAGCTAGCGGCGGTCATAATAATGCTAATTATGCTAATCATGCAAATTGCTCAACATAATTATGCAAATTAGCATCCGGCAGTTTCTGTATGCTGGGGACCCATACTTCACATTTCTGCAATAAAACTTTGGTGTACTCAACATTTCCGGGTTCACCTAGTTGGCTACTAGACTATTTCATGACATTGGGGTATTACGGTTTGACATGCTAAAACTCCCAAATTTACCAATTTTTAGTAATTTATTTTGGAATTATTGCCTTTATCTCATTATTTCACTAATTTGGAACCTACTTTATTTGTGATGAATGAACCACTTGATGAATTATCAACTGGATGAACCAGATTATTTCCATGGAAGGTACTTTTGCCATTTTTTCCGCTTACAGGGGTCAGTCACTTCAAGCGGTCATAACCACTACTAAGCTGCCAGTTGGCAAGGGTTATCATGTCAAAACATTATCTAGGGATGCATATGATGTAAAAAATCGCAACTAGAATTTGCCCACCCAGATGGTACCAATACGTGAAATTTTGGGTCTTGGCCCAAGGACTATCAGTGACTGTACAAACTTCATAAAATACACTTCTTTATCCACTGTTTGAACATTCTTGTTTCCTTTTAAGTCATTTTCAAGATTGGTGGTAAATTATTAATTTACGAAGTTTGTTTGGAGTTTCAGGGAGTTCAAAACAATTTGCCAAAGTGAACTTTCCAGAACAGAACACTGGGGTGCGTTTCCCGAAAGCATCGTTAGCCAACTATGGTCGCAAGTTCCGTCGTTATCAGCATTCAGGTAGTTCAACGATTTGGTGTTTCCCGAAACCATCGTTCACCTCTCGAGCTGTCGTTAGAAGCATAGTTTCTAGTTTACATGAGATGTAGACTGAATAAATCCTTATCTTTAGCAAAATAAGCAAGCTGACATTCAGTACAACCCGTGTTTATTTATTTAGAATACATACAAATGTAATTTATGTCTTTTAGTTTGTCAAGAGATTTAAAGCACCGTTTTTGAAGACTGTGCATGTGCGAACGTGCTCTACTATGTAAGAACGAGCCAAATATTGAGTCTGGTAATAAAGCAAAATAACTGAGAAAAATTAGAAATGGTCTTCAGATGCCATGTCTGTAGCTTATATGACAAAATCTAGCGTTAATTCGATCTCAAACAGATTAATTAAAATAAGTTATTAGTCCACCACGTGCGAGACGTCATAAACCAACGTGGTTGAACGATACTTTGCGACATACGGTTTCGGGAAACAGTCGTGACTAGCTAGTTGATTTCTCCATCGATGCATCGTACTATGGAGTTGTACGGGAAACGCACCCCTGGCTGGTAAACACCCTCAAACTACTATTGGTCCATGGTGACTATGTAATAGTTTTGTGTTCTCTGAGGCTCCACCTTCTTTGACGTGGAAATTTTCCAGTTCATGTTTTCTATTCAGTCCGTTGAGGCCACACACAAGTAAAAAAAAAAAAAAAAAACACACGAGAGCTGCTTTATAAGAAAAGTTTTGTCTGTTCAAGCACAAGTAGACGTGAAAGAGAACTCGTTTTATTATTTGCACGCTTTCTGAGATGCGCAGCTTTCTGTGCACACACACACAACTTCAGTACAGAGTTCTCTTTCGCATCTTGCACTTATGTTTAAATTGGCAAGGCTTAAAAATGTGTGCAAATGATAAACTTTTGTGACCATGCAGCATTAGGCCGTGTGTCCACTAAAGCGTTTTTAGCCAGCTGAAAACGCTATAGGCGCTCTGCTGAAAACGCCTTGCTATGGGCGCTTTAGAGCATTTTGGCAGCGCAGCATTTTTTTCAGTTGAGACGCTTTGCTTGTTATGATACGGAATATCCGCGAAAGTGGATTTCACACATATTTTGTTTCTGTGTTGATTCTATTTTAAAATGACGATACAATAGCCGCGTTTCCAGTGTCGGGCCAGGGCCGGGCCAGGGCTTTAAACGGGCCGTGCCGGGCTAATAGCCTCGGGCCAATAGCACCGGGCATGCGTTTCCACTGTCGGGCCAGAATCTCCACAGCGCTTCACTAAAACACGCCCGTAACACGCCTCTCTGGGACAACGTCACACTAACCCATCATTTCACCAACAAATGGAAGTTTTATCAGAAAACTAATCAGAAATCACTGGAAACAGCGTTGAAAACAAACACGATAAAAGCGGCCGTTTGCTAGCTTTTTTTTTGTTTGTTTGTTTAGCAGCTACTTGAATATTTAAAACCCAAGCATCGATATTTTACCACAGGTTTACAATAAAAAGTGATACATTGATCATAATGAATTAATTTATGTAAAAATTGCACATTAGTCACTCAGAAATAAATTACCATTAGGTCTATTTCACAAAAGAAAGAGGACACACTTACTTTTTCAGTCGCGTCTGTTTCTGTTTATCTGGTAGTTACAGGACATATTTACATCACATTTAGAAAAAATGATAATTTCTACAAATATATGCCATACGACCTGAGGAGCTTTAGCACTCTCTCGACTCCCATACAGATATTTTCAGTCAGAGAAACAGAGGAAGCTCCCGAAAAAAAAAGTTACTTTATTTTTTGATAGTCCGGTTTAAAGAGACGAGACGTAGGCTATGACAGATAAAATAAAAACATGACTGTGATAGCCTTTAAGATTGGTCTGATTTCTTCAAGCGTTCGCTATGTTGTTTTTTTTACTATGCGTATCTTCCAGCGTTTACTATGTTTACTATGGTAACGGCTAGCGCGCATAGTCTTTTGCATCACAAACAGAAGGCATTCAAACATGAACGCGATTTAAATTATTTTATTTTTAAGTCTTAAATGCTGACAGAATCATCCGGCGCTGCCGTCTCCCAACGGTAAACTCCTCCTCTGTTGGTAACCACTCCTCTAGCCCGAGCTGGCCAGCTTTGGCTAGAGGTATTCGACGGGCCAGAAATCCTGGCCGTTGGCCCCGAGTAAGCCCCGATCAAGCCCCGGAAGTGACAGTGGAAACGCGACTGGCCCTGGCATGCACTAGCACGGCCCGGCCCTGGCCCGACAGTGGAAACGCGGCTAATGTAACGTATTTTCTCTGGCTGGCTCTTGTTTTAAATTATTTTGTTCCGTTATTATGCTTGTTGTTGTCATATGTTGACGTTGTATGCAGAATGTGGCGGTTGGTCGGTGTGGTATTAGTCCCGCCCTTCCTCCACTGTGATTGGACGGTTGGGTAAAAAGTGACCGTGATGAGCGCTGCGTTTTGGTCAAGTGTAAATTAAATCATTTTGATTTTTTATTATTTTTTCCAAATGTTGAGCAAGCAATCTCATATGCTTGCAGGATCAGCAGAGGCCAATCAGCTTGTACCATGCGGTAAAGATGTGATTGCTTGCAGATTGCATGTAAAGGAAACTATCAGCCTACTCCCTCTGGAGTTTCATGACTGAACTAGATATTTATGACAAGTCTTTCAGCTTTGTTTCTAGGAAAATACGAGCTTTACATTTTCGGCCTTTAAACCTCTCTTTACTTCCAACAGTGCCTTTCTGCAACTCTGTATTTTGAAAAAATACTGTACCTAGAACATTGTGTTTACTTAAAAAAGGCATTCAAATTAGTTGTTTCGTTAAAGATATCTGAACTATCACCATCTCTCTTTTAATCTACAAAGCACTTTGTAGGCTATTATAGTACTTCCTTATAGTACCTAATGCAGCAGATTGAGGCTAAATTTGGCTTGATAAATGTAAGCTTTCTCTTTTGATGGAGGCCGATTGCAGGCATTTAATAGCTATTGATTTTTAGCGAGCACGGCTCCATTTTAACATAATCTTCAAAAATGCAGCAATATAAATATACCCTGGAATTGAGGCCTTACTCCATCTAAAATGGATAAACTATTGATTTTCATGAATCTGGTCTGCCTCGTGACTCTTATTCTGCCGTAATCATCTGAGGTTAATTAACTTTAATATGTTGTTTTGTGAAGAGCTTGAGCTATAAATGTTACATCTGAAGAGAGGTTTATCTCAATCCATGATTCATAATGCATTTCTGTGTACTGTGTTAGTATCGCTTTGCTACATGACTACCCAAATAAATGTTATGCACAGTGTATCTGAATTGAAGTTTGATTTATATGTGTGTTTTTTTCTACAGTAGGGCTGATAAACCTGCCACTAGATTGCAAAAGGTTAAAACAGCAATCAAGAATTGTTAAAACAGCCCAAAAGCTGCCATATGAAATCACAAAAGAAAGCTTTGAACGTGTTGAGAGCATAAGGGTGATGTCTGCGCTGATCCCTGCTGCAGCAAAAGCCACAACATAGAGAGTTTATTATTTGAAGCTCTCTGTGGTTGCGCATCCTCTCAGTTGGTGTAATTTTGAATGGTGGCTTCAACAGATTGGGAAATGTAAGCAACATCACTGAAGTCTGTTTACAAAATGCTGATTTTTGTTTTCACCAGGGTGCTGGCTTGCTCCAAGTGCAGGCATTTTAACCTGTCACAGACTATATCGTCAGTTAACAACAACTAGGGGTCGTGTGTGTGTGCATGCATTGGCATACAAGACACATCCAGCAACCCCCACGGTGCACCGCTCACGGTATTATGAGCTATAATGAAATTCTAGCTAGATTTGGCTGTCTAGGAGTATCTAGGGGTTGCGAATAACTAGAAGTTCATCTTGCTAGAATTGCAGTCCCACCGCAAAATGAACTTTACAGCTCAAATAATACACATTTACAGAGGAATTTATGTAAGTATTTTTATATGGCACCGTTTAATACTGGCAACCCCGACAAATATTACATCAGTGACAAATTACTATGTTGATTTTCCCAGAAAGCAAACCTATGCAATTCTGGTTAGATTTAGCTCTGTAGAAGTATAGGGATAGATTTAGCTAGGTCAATTGCTTTCCTGTGACGTTTTAGAACATAGTTTCATTTTAGATTCTTTCTGCAGTTGCAAAACCACAGATTAAATCAATGATGACTCAATGATGAGTAACTGGAAGCTAGTTTGCCTAGACAAGGAAATTCTGGTTAAATTTGACTATTTAGAAGTATATGGTAGCTGTTGCTAGCTGCTTTAATGCAATGCGTTGCAAAAATGTATGTCACTTTCAAATTACAGTACACACTGTTAACAAATAACAGTTTGTCCAAAGACAAACAAACCAAAAATAGTTAATGGGTTTGGAACAAGACAGTGAGTAACTAACAGAATTTATTACACAGCTCTCTGAAATGCTTAATTCTGGTCAGTCATGACATTTCAAAGTCAGTTATTCCACGATATTGACTCATCTCTGCTGTGTTTTTTTCCATAGTAGAAAAAAAAAAAAAAAAAACTATGGAAGTCAATGGTTACAGTCAACTGTCTCATTACTAACATTCTTCAAAATATCTTCTTTTGTGCTCAACAGAAGAAATAATCTCAAATAGATTTGGAACAACATGAATTATGACACAATTTTCCCTTTAACAGGATAATTACCCAAAAATGTACATTTGGTCATCATTTACTCACACTCATGCCATTCTAAACTCATGTGCTGTGGTATTTTTGCCATAAAATGTATTTGTGCATCAACTCCAAAAAAGTATGATAAAAGTAGTGCTTTTCATCCGTACACTATATTCCAAGTCTTCTGAAGCCATATGGAAGCTTTGTGTGATGACCATCCCAAAAATATATTGGGATGGTTTTTGGTACTTATGCCACAAATATATATTCTTAAGGACATCACAACCTAAAATAAAACTTCAGAAAGGTGTACAATATGGGACCTTTAAAGTTGTGTGCTGCATTCACTCACAAATATAAATGTTTTATATATTTACGGTAGGAAATTTACAAAATATCTTCATAGAACATGATCTTTAATATCCTAATGAGTTTTGGCATAAAAGAAAAATCAATAATTTTGACCCATACATACACTCACCTAAAGGATTATTAGGAACACCTGTTCAATTTCTCATTAATGCAATTATCTAATCAACCAATCACATGGCAGTTGCTTCAATGCATTTAGGGGTGTGGTCCTGGTCAAGACAATCTCCTGAACTCCAAACTGAATGTCAGAATGGGAAAGAAAGGTGATTTAAGCAATTTTGAGCGTGGCATGGTTGTTGGTGCCAGACGGGCCGGTCTGAGTATTTCACAATCTGCTCAGTTACTGGGATTTTCACGCACAACCATTTCTAGGGTTTACAAAGAATGGTGTGAAAAGGGGAAAACATCCAGTATGCGGCAGTCCTGTGGGCGAAAATGCCTTGTTGATGCTAGAGGTCAGAGGAGAATGGGCCGACTGATTCAAGCTGATAGAAGAGCAACTTTGACTGAAATAACCACTCGTTACAACCGAGGTATGCAGCAAAGCATCTGTGAAGCCACAACACGCACAACCTTGAGGCGGATGGGCTACAACAGCAGAAGACCCCACTGGGTACCACTCATCTCCACTACAAATAGGAAAAAGAGGCTACAATTTGCACGAGCTCACCAAAATTGGACAGTTGAAGACTGGAAAAATGTTGCCTGGTCTGATGAGTCTCGATTTCTGTTGAGACATTCAGATGGTAGAGTCAGAATTTGGCGTAAACAGAATGAGAACATGGATCCATCATGCCTTGTTACCATTGTGCAGGCTGGTGGTGGTGGTGTAATGGTGTGGGGGATGTTTTCTTGGCACACTTTAGGCCCCTTAGTGCCAATTGGGCATCGTTTAAATGCCACGGTCTACCTGAGCACTGTTTCTGACCATGTCCATCCCTTTATGACCACCATGTACCCATCCTCTGATGGCTACTTCCAGCAGGATAATGCACCATGTCACAAAGCTCGAATCATTTCAAATTGGTTTCTTGAACATGACAATGAGTTCACTGTACTAAAATGGCCCCCACAGTCACCAGATCTCAACCCAATAGAGCATCTTTGGGATGTGGTGGAACAGGAGCTTCGTGCCCTGGATGTGCATCCCACAAATCTCCATCAACTGCAAGATGCTATCCTATCAATATGGGCCAACATTTCTAAAGAATGCTTTCAGCACCTTGTTGAATCAATGCCACGTAGAATTAAGGCAGTTCTGAAGGCGAAAGAGGGGCAAAACACAGTATTAGTATGGTGTTCCTAATAATCCTTTAGGTGAGTGTATATGACCCATATTTGTCACATATATTATCAACTAAATAAACTAACATCACCTCTTTGACTTGCACTGATATAGCATGATGTCCCCTTTAATAGACCCTCTTTTCTTCTTGCTGTGTAAACGCATTTAAATTCTTCATATTTTTCAATCTCGTAATATTCAGCAGATGACAGAAGTGAATTGCAGTTTCATTGCATGTGATTGGCTGTTTGCTTCTGATGTCACACTTTCATGGTCATGTGCTCCATATGTATTCCTGAACTCAGGATCAAAGCCTGAGTTGACAAAGAAATTGATTATCAGCGGTTCCAACAAAGCCTGATTGGATTGGTTTGGTTTGGTTTGGTTTTGTCAACTCAAATCTAATCCTGCAACCCTGAGACCATAGACTGGAACTGCAAATTTGTAACAGAAATTGGGACTGGAATTGCTGACAACTCATTTTGGCAGTTCAGAATCAATTCTTTCTTTCAGCAATCAGTTATTTCTTTATTTGTCGTATCTTAAAAAAAATTCAGACCATTACATTTACATTCACAAACAGCTGTATTACACTGCATGAAAAGTAAAAATGCATAATGAGGCACTTTAGATATAATATTTTAGCTTCAGCTTTTTTTCAGGTAAAGTTTAAATATTTTTAAGTAACAATAACAACACTGTAAATTACAAAACTTGCAGGTGCGAGAGGCCCCCTTATACTTTTTTTGCTGGGACCACAGATTCGTAGTACACAATTTGTTGCGGTTGTTCAAAAGAAAGAAACATTTTGGGAATGTGAGATTGTATTTTAACATGTTTTTCTTCTCATAAAGAGACTAAACTCTTCACAGCAGGAAAGAGTGTGTGGGCATGTTTGAGCAAATGTAAATTTCACAAATGTCAGGTGTATTAAAGTTTCATTTCATGGATGTGGTGTTTGGTCTCTTAAAATAGTCAGTTAGGACATGAATTTTAGCAAGGCTTAATTAAGAGAAGACTGCTGTCATCAGCTTGTGCAAGTAATTATCATAGTGCATGAATTCGGAGGGGGGGTTCTTCCTAATTACCAACACATTGCTCTCTCTTATGATAATGCTATAATTTGATCTTGGTAAACCTCCTGCAGAGTGGAAATACACATGATGTTCTAGAATGTTACACTTTTCCAACTACCTTGCAAATGGGAACTTAGACACAACATCATGAAATGAAAAATCGTTGAGAAGAAAAGACTGGTATTATCCATGCCCGACCCTCCTTCGTCCTTTTCATCTACTTCCTCTTGTACTACTTGTGCATTTTCCTTCTTATCTTCTTATAATTATTCCAGGTCCAGGTCAGGAGAATTTGAGGGGGCCATGACCCTGAAAATCTTGCGCTGGTCCAAGTAATTACCACTGGACATTTATCACACTACCTTCATCTTGTCCTGTAATTTCTTTCTCCTCAGCATGTGGACATTTTTATATAAACTCATGTTTCAAAATACTGAACCTTACCATCTGAATTTTCTGAAGTCATTACCGGGCTTTCATTTAAAACATTCACGCACACGCTGGACTAATTTTCCAACTTGCTTGTATTCAGTCAGCTAATAGTCCTTGATGATTGTATTTTAGAGACAACAATGGACGCAACAATGAGAACTCTTACATGAACTAGACATTAAAGGACATTAAAGAAATAGCTTATAACCAAAAATTAAAGTCTGTCATTATGGACTCACTCTCATGTCAATCTGTATTATTATAATGTTTTTTTTTTTTTTTTTTTTTTTTTGATGAGTTTGTTATATGATTTACAAAAATGTTGTGACTTAAAGGTACAAAATGTAAGATTTTTGTAATAAAATATCCAAAAATAACTTGCAGTGTGATATATTTCCTGCAGTTGTGTACAATATCCCAAAAGTTCCCAAAGATTTTTAATTTCAGAGAAATTCCAATTTTAAATAATGGCTCGCCCCTGGTCATTGTCACCTGTCAATTACGTAAAATCCACGTTATCCTTGGTTTCTGCTCGTACTGCCATAGTAACTATGGCGACTAACGTGGACAACTGCATTACGTCTAGCGGCACGCTCCCGCTGTTGTTGTTTCGTTCAAACGTTATGGACCATGGCAAGCAGACTAGGGCTGTCGCGATAACCGCAATATCGCAGTACCGCGCTTCTGACAAGCCAACCGCAGAGGAATTCAAGTAACCGCAGCAACCGCGATATTCGTGTGTTTTCTTTTTTCATAAGGCAATACCCTTCTTGTTTTGTTCATGTGTATTGAATGTTAAATAAGTTAATGATAATAAGACGTGGTGATCATGGTTTTAACATGGTGATTTGTACAGAGGCTTCGTGGATGTGCACTTAAGCCTAAACAGACAGTGAATGAGAGAGATCGACTGAGCGCGTGCGATTACCTGCGTCTGTCTTTGAGGTCAAGTCATATTCGTGAAAAGGTTGCCGTGTCCCAGGAAAGTTAAATATTTGTCCTGTCATCCTTTTAACGTTTAAAATAAAGGGTATTTACCATGAATGGCATCAGCGACAGGCAGCGCTGGTCTGCATCCACAGCACGAGGAGCTCGCGGTCGCGGGAAACAAAACTTAGTGAGTCACGCATTGAATCAATGCCATTTGTCTCTATTAAGTGAAGCTTCAGCGTTACCCATGCGACGCATTGCTGGTCAGCTGAGCCTTGAAAAGTGGAGCTCAAAGTTAAAAATAATTTACCTTGTTTCATTACTATCTTTTAATGAATCAATCAGCGTTTTTGAACGTGTTGTTAAATGAATGGTTTAATGACTCACTCAAAGACAGTCCGTTGCTGTAACAACTGTGCGCAGGCTTTCAATGCGGAGAGACGCTGTTTAGTTTCGGTTTATTGGTTACTGAAAATGTACTCGTTTTTGTGCATGCTGACCACATCGTGACACTTATAGCAACAAATAAATATAAATAAATCAAAAATAAATTAATAAATGCGGTAAAACCGCATATCGCGCTATTGAACCACTCAAAATTACCGCAAGGGAAAATCCTTCACCGCGACAGCCCTAAAGCAGACTGTGGGACAAAAGGAGGACTAAAACAAGGATCAATATCAGCGTGGCATTTTCGAGAAGCCAAGAGCTCCACGTCCACAACTTGATAGAGATGGCGCTCTTGTCATGTTAAAAACATCAATATATTCACTCATCCATAAACATTATTAGATCCATCAGCATGACGACAAGTTCCATAATTCCACTTATGTGTCATCAACCTATGCCTTTGTTATTGTAAGAGGTTAGCGACCCCTAGCGGCGAAAACAATTACATATTTTATAGGGGTGGGGGAAAAAATCGATTCTTAGATGAATCGCGATTCGGGACGTGGACGATTCTGAATCGATTCGCAAATGTCAAAAATCGATTTTCTAAAAAAAAAAAAAATTCTAATAACGTAACATTGACGGAACGCAAAAGGCGGAACTCTGAAGCGGACGTGCACGTGCGCGGACAGTTTGTGGCGTGCACATAACAGAGACGCGCACACATAGATATCATATAAAGGCTAGATGTCTCGTCCGCGCTGCTGGCCAATGGAGCTCGACATCCGCACACGGCGGCCATCTTAAGACAGGATGCTCGTTCACTCATAACATGGTGCATGTACTTTTAAATAACCATAACTTGCTCAATTTTATACCGATTTTCAAACGGTTTGGTTTGTTATAAACGTCAGAGATGTAGCTATTATACTGCATACATATGAATAATTATGTTCAAAATGTTTAAGCATTCAGAATTATAGCCACGTTAATAACGTTTGTAAGAAACCAAACCGTTTGTAAATCCGTCCAGATTTCAGCGAGATAAGAGGATTTGTGTGCGTGCTGCTCACTCACCTTAATTCACAGAGTCCTGTCCTAAGATGGCCGCCGGTGATGCCGGAAGTGACTCCGCCTTAAGACATCTAGCCTTTATATGATATCTATGCGCGCACATAACGGACGCATGATGGCTGAGCGCCAAATGTGCAATGCCAGTCACAAAAAGTTACATTTTGACTGTAAGTTACTCTCTGCAGATGTTCATTCACTTTCTTTGTATAAGCTGTTTTTGATTGTGGTATACAGCAAACATTTCAAGTCATAACTCTTTATTATTTAGTTGTGTATAGGTCAAGAGCGACTTTGTATGTTACTAATTATTCAGAATATGCATAAGTCCACAAGCATTATACGTTATGATAGCTTCTGGTACATAATTCTATATTTTTGAACGAAAACTGTTTGTGAATTTGCTACAGCAAAATGTTTTTTTTGTCTGAAGGATTATATTGCTCATTGGAAATAACAAGAGGATGTTGTTTAGAAGTCTATTATTAAATGCTACTATGCTAGAGATTCAGAATATGCTGAAGTTTGTATTAATTTACTACAAGTATGCTGCTAGTACAAGCACACATTTATTTTCCTGTTGGTTCTCAGCAATGTTGGGACATATGCTGGCAAATGTAACCTTACAGTTGACTTGCCAAATCACTTCCATTTGTTTTATTAATAAAATGAATATAGGAAGTATTGGAAGTAAGTTCGTTATGGGTCATCATAAATACTTTGCTTTAAAAGTACCAAGTAAAAAAAAATTGTCACTGTTTTTGATAAAAGGCACTTCCCTGAGAATTGAACTTAATAAATGTGAAAAAGACACTTTAATGTCTCCGTTTGTCATTCTGTATAGCAAAGCAGATGAGAGTAGATCATGATCAGAAACCTGATTAGAAATCATTATGAATAAAATCGAATTGTTTTGAATCGAAAATCTTTTTGAATCGAAAATCGATTTTGAATCGAATCGTGGCCTCAAGAATCGGAATCGAATCGAATCGTGAGATGGTAAAAGATTCCCACCCCTAATATTTTA